>NC_044031.1:319245459-319545459 GCF_901765095.1 Microcaecilia unicolor | reverse complement strand
GTAAAAGGAGCCCTTGGTAGGCACTGTCAAAAATATGTCAAAAAGCAAAACAATTACATCAGGCTATACCTTTTCATTGATCTAACAATATATTTTTGGGAGTATTATTATTATTAGTATTTGTATAGCGCTACCAGATGCACACAGCGCTGAACACCTGATACAAAGAGACAGTCCCTGCTCAAAAGAGCTTACAATCTAAATAATACAGACAGACAAGACAGTTACGGGTGAGGGAAGTAATGGGAAGGAAGGGACAAGGGGAGGGCAATTGAGTAGTGGCTAGGAGCTAAAAAGCAGCAGTGAAAAGGTGGGTTTTCAGCATAGATTTGAAAACAGGTAGAGATGGAGCTAGACATATAGGTCCAGGAAGTCTATAATAGAGGGAGTACACACTCCCTCTATTATAAAGACATCAAAATATAAAAAAAAAAATAACTCAAGGCAACAGCAAATGAGCCAAATGGTTGAAACTGTAAAACTCAGCTTCTTGAATTTCCAAGTTTCAGTCTTCTGTGTGTCATTTTTAGGAAAGTGACTTTATTGTGCTCTTGGCTTCTTTTAAAAGTTGAATATAAACTTCTTCTGTTTTAGAACTCAACAGAACTATTTGTATTACATATAAATATCTAATTATATAGGCCCCAATGTAATAAACTGTATTAGACTCGGCATAGCAATTTACTTCAGGTTTAGTGCTGATTCTGTGTATAGCTATGATGATTACTTCTGCTGTGGTGCATAAAAAATAAGCACTAAGCTGTAAGTAAACCACTTTGTTAATCTCAGCACAAATAGCATTATTGCCAATGCAATTTGCTGCAGTAGAGACTTGTTCTGCCCCCACAGCAGGGTTGCCATATAAAAAAAAAATTCCCACACAAAACCGCTCAAAACCCGCCCAAAAACCGCACACACCCCACCCCCGACGTCATCACCCCGCCCCTTCCGTCATCAACCCCGCCCCTTCCGTCATCACCCCCGCCCCCACCATCATCGCCCCACCCAATGCGTCAACAAACCCCGCCCAAAATGTCACAAACCCCGCCTCTGTCGCCATTAGCCCCACCCCCCGCCGGCCGAAAAACCGCCCAAAACCCACACCGAAAAAAGAAAACCAGGCCAAAAAACTGCAACCTGACGCGGGCAAATGTTTCCTGCGGCGGGTTGCGGAAAACCGCCAATCTGGCAACCCTGCCCCACAGTTTGTGCTGGCATGTTTATATTATATTCCTGTGGCCTGCATGAGTCATGTAATCTTTACTGTTATTGGCTGAATGGTGCATGTGACCTATTCCCTCCAGTCTCATTGAGCTCTCCCTGCTTTCATGTCCTAGCTCATTGATGCGAACCTTTCAGAGACCGAGTGCCCAAACAGCAACCCAAAAACTAATTATTTATCGCAAAGTGCCGGTACTCATTATGGGCGGGGTCACCGCATATGACTCCACCCCTATGATAGCCACACCCCTTACACCAGCCATGGCGCATATAAACAGACATCATTGAAAATATTTTACTAGTATAGGAGAAAAAAAATAACATGATTTTCTTTCATTATAAATCATTTCTGTAAGCTGTTACAGCTCCAGTACACCCAGTACAAAACAAGACAACACATGTAAATTCTCAAATTGGACATATTCCAAACACTAAAATGAAAATAAAATGACTTTTTCTACCTTTGTTGTCTGGTGATTTTGTTTTTCTATCCATATTGGTCCTTGTCGCTGATTCTGCTGCTCTCTTTCTCTTAACTCCGTTTCCAGGGCTTCCTTTCAATTTATTTCTTTACTTTCCTCCTTTCTTCTTCATTTCTTGCCCTCCATCCATGTCCAGCAACCCTCCTCTCCCCTCCAGCCACAAATATCCAGCCTCCTCTCCCCCCTGCCCGCCCGCCCTCCCTCCCAGCACCAGACAGCCCTCCCTCCCACCAAGCATCAGGCCTCCCTCCCACCCAGCAGCACCCAGCACCAGGACTCCCTCCCTCCCAGCACCAAGCACCAGGCCTCCATCCCTCCCACCCACCCAGCACGTAGCAGCAGCACCCAGCATCAGGCCTCCCTCCCACCCAGCACCAGGCCTCCCTCCCACCCAGCACGCAGCAGCAGTACCCAGCATCAGGCCTCCCTCCCACCCAGCACTCAGCAGCACCCAGCACCAGGCCTCCCTCCCTCCCAGCACCAAGTTCCAGGCCTCCCTCTCTCCCTCCAACCAAACAAGCGTCAGGCTGCCCGCCTGCCCTCCCAGCACCAGGGTCTCCCCTCCTCCTCTGAAATTTAAAGGCGTACCTCGGGGTTAAGGCGGCGTCGGCAGCGAAAAGAGTGTACTTTGCTCGGCGCGCCTTTGGGCCTTCCCTTCTGTCTCTCAAGCTCTGGTCCCGCCTATGAGGGCAGGACCAGAGCTTCAGAGACAGAAGGGAAGGCCGAAGGCGCGCCGAGCGAAGAACACGCTTTTTGCTGCCGACGCCGCCTTAACCCCGAGGTACGCCTTTAAATTTCGGAGGAGGGAGGGCCCTGGTGCTGGGAGGGCGGGCGGGCAGGCAGCCTGATGCTTGTTTGTTTGTTTGGTTGGAAGAGGGAGGGAGGGCGCGCGGGTGGCTTGGTGGGAGGGAGGGAGGCCGGCCTTGTGCTTGGAGGGAAGGAGAGTGGGTGGACCAGGCTCTGCGTGCCCTCTCTGGCACCCGTGCCATAGGTTCGCCATCACTGTCCTAGCTCATACTGTAACCTTTGAACCCATTAGTCATCTCTATGAACTCCTAATCCATTTGGGTACTCTGTTCCACCCTTCTCTCTGAGGCTGAGATATATATCTTGGACATAGAAATCAAGGCACTTCCCTGCCTTTCCTCCATTCTGTACCCTGTAAACAGTATTTTCTTTTTACCACTTATTCAAACATTCAGTAATTGAGTTATTCATTCAAGCATACACTTGCAGTCAGCTGAAATACTGACAGAAGAATTCACCATGCTTGTATTAAATCAGAATCAGTGCAGCACACTTGATTGTAACAAACTAGAGTTAAGTTCCTTGTTTCCTTAGTTGTAATAAAAGAGTTGGAAATTAAGAAAGTGAGTCTTCTTGTATGGATGTTGATCTGGTTTAAATTGCTATCTAAGTAATATGATATATATTATGAGAACAGTACAAGATTAGCACAGTTTTTTAACTTTCCAATTATTATCAAAATTTTGCTTTACCTCTGAAGATTACTTTTAAAGTTCCCACTGACTTCAGTGGAAGTTAATGAGAAGTCTAAAAAAATCAGCACTGGATCCCCAAAACAGAGCTTGTCAAGCCATTGGGAAGGGAATTTCTCATATTGATTCTAGCCTAGATCTAGCAGGAGATGAAACTGTTAGCAAATGCATATTGGGATGTACACTCATATGAATGTTGTTTCCTGTGTTGTTTATGGGAATGTTCATTTTGTTTGTGGGTTTCGGGCACGTTTTCATTACGGGAGCAATATTAAACGTTCACACTCTTTTGGAAGAGTGCACATTTTTCACACAGAGTATGTACTGTTTGCAAAGAGGGCACACTATTTAGGAGAGTGTGCACACTCTTTCCCGACAGTCCATGCCCTTTTCCTAAGTAGTGCACCTTCTTTGAAAAAAGTACGCTCTGTTTGGGACAAATTAAAAAAACAACCTGAAATGTCATATCTTTTTCTACTAGCTTTCATAATGGCATAACACATGGATTATGTCATTGACATTTCCCATGCCATTTCAAAAGAATACACATCCTTAATTTTTCAGATTTCAAAGTATGAACAGTAGAGTAGGGAATAAGATAAGAGAACAGAACAGGTACACTGGCTGTTTAGTTAACAGAGCTTTAAAAATAATAGTTAACCATTTAAACTGGAATCCTAAATTTAACAACTGGCAATCAAATCTTGCTGCGTCACATTGCATTGGAATTGCTGTGTTCTGAACCAATTGTTCGGACCAAGCCACAAGGACAGCACCATATTCTGGGTGTGAAATGACTAATATGTAAACTAAAGAAATAACATCTTTTTTTTTTTCCCCCAGGAGTGGCCATTAATCATAAATGACAAAAAGCAGATTTAGTAACTAATGAAATATGATGTTGACAAGCAGTGGCAAACCATTCAATGTGCATGTGTTCCATACGCACCCCCCCCTGTCAGTTGGCTACTATTAATGGGGTTACACTGCATTTCCTTCCTTCTCCCTAAGTCCACCTCACACATATTTTTGAAAAAGGAAATTCATCAAGATTTCCTGTTTGAAAATACATGAGATGAATGTCTGTATGCTGGAGACATGAGGGCTCACAATTAAAAAAAAAAAATAAAAAAAATAATAAAAGTGTTGAAGTAGAATCTGAACCTGAGTCCCTTGGGTCTCAGTCCACTGCACTAAGCATTAGGCTACTCCTCAGATCTGAATGCTGTTCTGTTAAGAATGCCCATAATACCTGAAGCTGTCATATGGCCTCGTATCCTCTTTCAGTTTCACTTTCAGGGGAGAGGGAGGGAGACAGCAACCACTGGGGGATTAAGGAGGTGTCTTGCCTTAATCCCTCCAGTAGTCAGCTGCACTGTCAGAGCACTTTTTTGTACCATGGTCAGCATTTTACAGGACCAGGACACTGTACCAGTGACTTCACAGTGAGAATCCTGAAAGGTAACTTTAAAACCATACAAGAACGTAAGACCTTTGAAGTCAGAATGATTGAATATTTTAACACCCAACAGAAAGGACTTAACAAGGATCTGGGGTTCCTAGCCCATTATAAACCATAAAGCTGTATGTCTCTGTTGATCACCCTCCCCTCACCTATCCACACCCACCCTGTTAGAATATCAATGATATGCTTTGATGTCCCCATGCATACCTCCGACCCACCCCCATCCTCCCACCCTGTCAGACTGTCATAGTAATGTTTGAATGTTTTCACTTATATACACTGTCAGCTAGCACATTTGCTTATTTCCGATCTGACGAAGAAGGGCAACCTTCGAAAGCTAATCAAGAAATGTATTAAGTTATGTCCAATAAAAAAGGTATCATCTTATTTTCTTTTCCATGTTTTATTTTGTTTGATTTCTATTGATAACCTTAAGAGTGGACTAACACAGCTACCACACTCCCTTTGTACCATGGATGTAATTTGTTTCATGAATATCTGATTTAATTAAGTATACTATATAGGATTTTAAAAATGTGAATGTTATTTAATTTTTTGGTTACGACAGTATGTAATTCTGAGGTTATGCCTTATCTTTAATTGACTGTAATCCACAGTGAACTAGGTTTTGGTATTTGTGGACAATAAGTCACATATAATATAACATAACAATTGAAACAGGTCTAACAGGATGTTCTTCTTTTTAGATATGGACATAGACCGTAGAAGTCCACTCGGCACTGACTTATGTTCCAACTACTGGAGTTGCTGTTGAAGCCTATCCCAATCTGTTTTGCTATATACAGAACACAGACGTGGAAGTCTGCCCGCACTGGACTTAGGGTTCCTTTTCCTAAGCCGCGTAGGCGCGTATGCACGCCCGACACGCGCCAAATTGGAGTTACCACCCGGTTACCACATGGCCCTTGCGGTAATTTCAATTTTTGGGGCCCTTGCAGTAATTTCAGTTTTGGCGCATGATCGCTATGTGCGTTTGGAAAATATTTTTTATTCTCTGGCGCATGTAGCGGAATGCGCGTCAAGTGGCATCTGACATGTGTAGGTCATTACCGCCCAAATCTTTTACTGCTAGGTCTATGGCTGGCAGTAAGGTCTCAGACCCAAAATGAATGAGCAGCAATTTTGATTTTGCCGCATGTCCATTTTTGGCAAAAAAAAAAAAAAGAGGCATTTTTTGCCGGCACGCTGAAAAATGGATCTGTGCGCACCCAAAACCTGTGCCAACACTATTTTAAGCGTTCCTTTGTAAACGGACCCCTTAGTTCTTCACAGCCAGAGTCGAAGTCTAAGCACCACTCAACACATCAATATATATGCAATATTTAAGTTTTGTTTTTTTAAACCATCCATTTCTAATTAAGGATCCTCTGTTTTCTTTGTACGCCTTTTTCAATTCCATCACCATTTTTTTGTCTCCACCACCTCCCTCGGGAGGGCATTCCAGGCATCAACCTCTCTATCCATAAAAAAGAAGTTCCTGACATTACTCCTAAATCTACCACCCCACAACCTCAATTCATGTCCTCCAGTTTCACCATTTCCCCGTCTCTGGGAAATATTTGTTTCTATATGAATACCTTTCAACTATTTAAATGTCTGTATCCTATCTCCCCCATTCCCCCTTTTCTCTAAGGTATAGGTATTCAGGTCTTAAACTCTCTTCTCAAATGTCTTTTGGCATAAACCCCATCCTGTTTTTGTCACCTTTCTCTGAACTGCTTCAAATCTTTTTACAGCCTTACCAATATACGGCCTCCAAAACTGAACACAGTACTCCAAGTGGGGTCTCACCAATGACTTATACGGGAGCATCAACACCTCCTTTCTTCTGCTTGTTACGCCTCTCTATGCAGTCTTGTATAATTCTGGCTACAGCCACTGCCTTGTCACACCATTTTGTTGCCTTGAGATCCTCAGACACTATCACACCAAGGACTCCCTGTCTGTATATATCAGCCCCCCTCACCTCCTAGCACATTTCTACTCACTAAGGCCCCCCTTTACTAAGGTGCGCTCATGTTTTTAGCACACACTAAAATTGTGGGCGAGCTAAACATTAGAGACGCCCATAGGAATGCATTGGCGTCTCTAACGTTTAGCGAACCCACAATTTTAGCACGTGCTAAAAACGTGAACGTGCCTTAGTAAAAGGGGGCCCAAGTGAATCACTTTGCACTTCTTCACATTACATTTTAACTGCCAAGCATTAAATCATTAATTTTTGCAGATCACTTTTCATGTTGTCCACTCCATTGCAAATCTTGGTATTATCTACAAAAAGGGCAAACTTTACCTTCCAACCCTGCAACAATGTTGCTCACAAATATATTGAATATTTGGGATTTGCTGACCCTGAATTTGAGAGCCAATGAAGGGAAAGAGTAACTCTATCACCCACATCGCTTTGCATTTTAGGGGGTTCAGCGTCAACTTTACAGTCGATCTGGTAGTCTGCTATGGCATCAAGACAGGCTTTTAAATTAGTTAAATCTATAACAATGGGATCAACACAGTATACCAACTGCATATCAGAAGGGCAAATCTATAACTGAGCGCCAAAGATAAGCTCCTAGATGCAATACGTTGAACACAAGTTCTAAAACTAAATTTGTGCACCAAGATTCCGTTATATGATACTAGCCTAAGTCAGCATCTATGAGCCCCCATTTAGACACTCCCACTTACACCATGCCAATGGCAGGTGTAAATGCATGCACCTAAATGCAGCACTTTAGTGTGTAACTTAAAGTATTCTGTAAGTTGCATGCATAAATATTGGTCCTGCCCATGCTCCTCTCCTGTGAACGCCCCCCCCTTGCATTTATGCATTAAGCAAGTTGTGTGCACCATTTATAGATTACCACCGAGTGCACACATAGCTCTTCTGTGTGTAAGTGGACACTTACCCAGGTAAGTGCTAATACTCTGTAATTATTAGAATGCAAATGGTGCTTACAGTAAGACTCTAAAATTATAGAATGAGGGGGCATCGGCATCAAAAAGCACTTAACTCCAAAAGTCTGAATCAAAGTGGCCAGAGTTGCCAAATAAATGTTAAATAGAGTAGGCGCCCAAAACAGCCCTGTGGGACCCTACACATCAATGTGTGAGAAAAACAGACCAATGTATCCCAGTGCACCCACCATGTATGAGAGTGAAACCACTTTTATACTGCTTCTCTTATACCTATATCATACAAACAAGATAATAAAATGTGATCATCTACTGGTTCAAAAGCTGCATTTAAATCCTACATAACAATCTGTGCTAGTCTGCCATCAAAAAAGATTAATTACCATCTCATTACTAACAGCAGGTAAAGCAAGTTCAGTACTATGATTTTTCCTAAAGTCTGACTAACATAGAATTCATGTATTTGTTCATACAGGAATTGGTGAACGCCTTTACGGTACTATGTAAGCCACACTGAGCCTGCAAATAGGTGGGAAAATGTGGGATACAAATGTAACAAATAAATAAATTAATTAATTAATGCCATCCAAGTAAGCAGACAATTGCAGGAGAACTGCTTTTTCAAGAACTGTAGAAAGAAATGAAACTGGTCAATAATTAGCCAGATCTAACAGCTCTGCTTGCATTTTCTTAAGTATTGATTTTACAGAGGCCTCCCTCCAGGCTGAAGAGGCAGTCCCCTCAGTAAAACTTTTATTAACCATAGTACAAACATATTGAGTCAGCTCAGCTTGGGATGCCTTAATAAATGAAGCAGGGATAGGGTCATGTGGAGCTGAGGAAGAGCGTAAACAGGACAATATTTTAATAATGCTTGTCAAGACTCTTGAGGCTTGATAACTTGGGGCCTCAATATCTTGGAGAATAACCTTGGCACACCAATCACCCAAAGTCTCTATTATTTTTATGAAGTCTCTTTTATTGAATAAATCACAGATAATTTACTCACAGACAGATGTTCAGAGGTGGTGCTTCAGGACACAGAGACTCCTGCAGGGAGGAAAGTTAGTTGAACAGGTAGAAATGGTTCAAAGCTTGGTGACTGGAATGTGCGATATCTCATTAGGGAGGAGATATTTTCAAGGTAAAAAGCCAGGTTCATTACAGGGAGTTTCAGCAGGACAGAGCTGTCTGGAATAAGATGATGCATGCTCCATGTCTCTGGCTAGATGGTGGTGGGATGTGCCTCATGGTTGAAGGGACAAAGAGGTGTTGAGGCTTCACACAGGCTCAGGGAGGAGCAGATAGAGACCAATGGGGACAGAGCCTGCCATCAGGTAGCAAGGGGTGGTCCTAGAGGGCGGCTCTCGATTGGAGGGAAAGGTCATACCTGGCTGACCTCCCAGGACAGAGATAGTGAGAATGACCAGGAAATGATAGCAGGAAAACAAAAGAGCTAAGCTTGGCAGAGACAGAGAGAGAGAGAGAGAGAGGAGGTCTGGGCAGCCTCACACAGTTCTTACACAGCCAAGCGAGTGTGGTTGCCCTGCCTGTGGACTACATTACCCACAGTGCATTGCTCAAGTATCTTTGCAGTGAGAAACTGCAGCAATGATAGTCCTTACAACTGAGAATAACGGTAAAAGCATTACACACATTTTAGGATCACATTACAAACTAGAGCGAGGCTGCCGGAGGACAGAACAATGCTTATTACAGTCGCTGTGTTAAAAACTTTCAGTGAACAGCCATCAGAGAATTCCATAACAACATTATTCAATAATCTAGTTTGATTCCCCAAAAAAGGAGGAATCTCTGATGATTGTGCTAAAGGAATAGAGTCTTGGATACAGTGGCTTCTCAGAGCAATGGACGATATAGAAGGAGACAAATCCATTGTTTCCGAAAGCCCCTCAAAGAGCATTCCCCCTCCCGAAGAGGCCTCCCATAAGTATCAACACCCCTACCCAAGACCCCGTAACTTCTCTGTAGGACCCCCGGTCTATCTGAATGATGCCTTAGTGGTCTAGGGTTGGACAGGCAGGAGCGATCCCCACTTGCTCCTGCTCATGTTGGATCCATTGGAAAGAAAAGGACTAAAAAGGTTAAATATTCTGAAGTACTGTGTTATGAAACAAGAGGAAAAATTGATACTATCATGGATTAAAGTTGACGAGGCACTACAACAGGAGTGTCCAATTTCAGCCCTCGCCAGATCTGGTTTTCAGGATTTTCCAATGAATATGCATGAGATCTATTTGCATACAATGGAGGTATACTGGGTAGAGTGATGCATATTCATTGGGGAAATCCTGAAAACCTGACTGGACTGTGGCCCTCGAGGGCCAAGATTAGACAATCCTGCACTACAACTACGCAAAGAACATATTTAAAGCTTAATGACTAACCAGAACGAAATCAGCATAAGTGTTTTAAATGAAATAGCCCCATTGGTACAAAGAAAACACCCAGTTAAAAGTAAATCCCCTTGGTTTAATGAGAATCACTGAATGAATACAAGACTACATTATACTATCTATCATCTTATATTCTGCGTATTTCCTTTGAAAATTCTAAACAGATTACAAGAAGAAAACCTCAACAACAGAGATAAGTATAAACTAGTCCTTCAATCAATTATATCTTATCAATTAAAATGTTGATTTTGAAAACCAATGTGTTTTTAAGGCTTTTCAAAAGACAGAATAGGAAAATAATTCTCTAATATTTCTTGTAAGATTATTTCAAACCCTGGCCCCTTGAAACGGAAAAGACAATTCTATCTGCCTCTTATTTCAAACTCTTTTCATTGCTGGAAAGTCGAGTTTCATTCTTTGGACTTTATGCAATGTAGACGGTTCGGAATATTTAATAATCTTAATAACTCATTCAGAATTTAGGCCATGAAAAGATTTAGGGCCCTGTTTACTAAGGCACACTAATGTTTTTAGCGCATGCTAAAAATTAGTACGCACTAACGCTAGACACACTAGCGCGCCTTAGCAAACAGGGCCCTTAAAGATTAAACAGGCAATATTAAACAGTATTCGAGAATTGACTGGAAGACCAAGATTATTAAACAAACAAAACTATTTTATTATACATCCTAAGTAAGACATGATACTTTAGAAATCAAAAAACTGTATAAGCTAGTGGTCGAACAATCCAGCCCTCTCAATTTAATTTCACTTAATGATTCTGCTCCTACAGCTAACAAACTGGCACATTTTTGATAAAATCAGAATGTTCTTAATTTCACCAACCCCTCCCCCCCCCCCCCCCCCCCCCGTTTATTAAGCTATGCAGCAATGCTGACACTGCCCATTCTGCGTTAGCACATGGCAGCTGCTAGCACAGCTTAGTAAACAGAGGGGTTAGTGAATTTAGGATCCATTAGATCTCAATAATTATGTTATATATAGGAAAGTAGGGATTATAGCTGATAGGTTATGGGTGCAATCTGAACCTCCCACATACTCTCTAGTTAGCTCTGCTATTAAAAAAAAATCATCATCTCACTGTCAACTGCCCTACCCATATGATGAAAAAATGCATTTCAGGAATTTATAAGGCACCTTAAGCTCTGTCTCACTGGAAATTTCCCACAAGATACGGGGAATATTATATTTACTCCTATTCCAAATAATTCAAATGTAAAAGTGAATGACATAACAAATTAGGCTGGTAGCATCTATACCTTTTTTTTTCAGTAAAGGTGATGGAACGTATAGTAGCAAAATAGTTCTGTGAGTATCTGGAGCAATATAGCATTTTACACACCTCAAACAAGATTTAGAAACAACTATAACACTGACATAGAATTGGGCACATTGTTGTGCAACATTAGACAGGAAATAATTAAGGGAAAATGTGTCCTTTAGATGTAGTTTTATTTGTCAAATTCTTTTGATATTGTAAATTATGATTTATTGCTGAGATTATTGAATTATCGTAGGATAGAAGGAGTTGTAATGGGGTTGAGGGCTTTCTGACTAGTTTAAGGGTCTTGATTGTCTAGTGGCTTCTTCAGGGGTAGGAAAGAACCTCACTCTTTCCTGCCCACTACCACTATTCTGACTGGCACCACTGTGTTTTCAAAATGGGTGTTGAGACTGCCACAGGGAGTCTTGGCAATCATTTGGAAAACACAACGGCACTGGGCAGAATAGAAGCAGCAGGAAAGAAAGAGGCCACTAGACCACCAGGGCCCTTCAAGGTGGAACCAGGGAGGTCCCACTGAGGCTCAGGGCCTTCGGGCACTGCCCAGTTGCCCAAATGGTCAGTCTGCCCCTTGAATGGGCTTATGGGCTGCCTCAAGCTGGAGGAAGTGTGGTGATTGCTCCATCTGGGAGATAGGGATTATACTGTCTACTAAGCGCTGCATAATTCTTATTCTCGGATAGACCTTTGGCTTCTTGAGCACAATCATTGTTCCTTCATTTCAGATGTGCACACCAAGTCCCGCATTTGGTCTGATTCAGCACATACACGCATTTTGTTTTATTTACACCATGGTACCTGTCAGGGTTGCCCGCTGTCCCCACTGCTTTTTGCACTTGTTATGTAGCCATTGGCCCAGGTGGCTTGTGATAGCCCGGTGGTGGATGGGAGATCAGGAATACAAACTTCTGCTTTATACGGATGATGTCCTCTTTACTCTCATGAACCCTCCCCTTCCTCTAGGCCTGCCTGTGCCCCATGGAGCAGTATGGCTGCTTGTCCCTAGTGAAGAGTAAGGAGCTATCCTGTCCTGGGTAGGCCACTAGAGGGCGATGTTTCCATAGAAATGGGTAAAATGCCCAGGATGAGTCACTAGAGGGAGCTAGTAGGGGAATGTCCAGGTGGAGGTTGCTAGGACCAAGGTGAGTCCTGGGCTGGAAACAGGTGTAGGTGGTTATGGGCTGGGTCCTGCCTGGAATTAGGGGGAAGAGCCTAAAGGGGGTGGAGAATCTAATTAACCATCTTATACCTGCCTGACTGGTGAAAAAGAAGAGAGGAGCTTGAGACCTTGCAGCTGGAGGAAGAAGATCCCCTTGAAGGTACTGGCTGAACTCTGTGGACTTTTGAAGCTCTCTGCTGAAATGGTGACAGCTGCACTACCCTCTGAGAAAGAAAAGTAAATGCTTTTGTTTGGCTGTTTGAACTGTGAAAGTTTGAGGAACTGCTTTAAATGTTTGAATTGAAGAAGAAATGTTTAAGTTAAAGAAGGAATAAGCCATGAAGATTATGTTAAATGGCAACTAATAAAACCTTTAGTTATAAGAAGCCTGGTGTTGGTGAACATTTGTGGAAGGTGAAGAGGAGGCAGAGAACTCCCCTGTGTTTGAGGCAGAGTCCTGGCGAATTACTGAGAGGTGTAGAGCCCAACCGTGACTGTGTATGAAGGAAGCTAAGCAGGGTCAGCCCTGGCCAGGTCCTGGAAGGGTGACCAGCTCACACCCTGTAAGTCAGAATTGCTGAACCTTACAGTCCCAGAGCCTTTATTAGCAGCTAATAGCAGTTAATAGCTGTTAAGGCTTGTTTCCCATTTCAATGGGTTGCTCAGAGTATTCGGTACTTGGAGGTGTGCATCCCTGCTGATTTTTCCCACTTATCTGACCTTAGCTATCGCCCTCTGTTGAATCAGGTGTTGATAGATTTAGTTCTGTGCAGGGGCGTAGCTACGGGTGGGCCTGGGCCCCAATCTCGGCTCAGGCCCACCCAGGCAGCCGGCAGCTCTCCGGTCCTCCTCCTCCAGTCCTACCTGGCCTGCCACGATTGTGCTTACATTTTTTTTCTTTTTTAGTGCTGGCGGGTTGGACGGGTCCTGAATTGACCTGGAAGTTGTAGGCCATAGCGCTGAAGCTGCACACCAGTGCTGCTACCGCTCGCTCACTGCCTCCATCTGGTGTGTGGACTTCTCTGCTCCTGTTTTGCCATGCTCGCTTTCCTCCCTCCCCCCCCCTTGCGGCTGATGGCGCCACAGTAGGGTGCAGAAATCTGTTGTCTGCCATCAGTGTCCCGCGGTTACCGTTGCTGCTGGAAAGATTGGCTGGCAGTGAAAGCGGCTGCCCTTTAGTGTGAG
The DNA here is from genome assembly GCF_901765095.1 of Microcaecilia unicolor. Lineage (NCBI taxonomy): Eukaryota > Metazoa > Chordata > Amphibia > Gymnophiona > Siphonopidae > Microcaecilia > Microcaecilia unicolor. Next base: position 319,531,794 of record NC_044031.1, on the reverse strand, counting down.
CCAGCAGGAGCATCGTGAAGAGAAGCATGGAAGGAAATAGCCCCGAAACTCAAGCAAGAGCTGGGGGAGTCCCCTGGGGAGAAGGAGCACATGGTAGCCGTGAACCAGCTCATGCTGGAGGTGCTCTCCTACTTAGTCCGGGCGTCTCGCTACATAATCCCCATCTACCTGGTCTTCAGCGTCAGCTGGGTCCTGATCGGGCTCTTCCTGTGGATGTGGTGGAAGACGAACAAGAACTGGAAACAGTCGCGCCTGTCCGCCGCCTATGAGCTTTTGGAAGACGAGGTAGGAGCCAGTAGCAGGGGGCTGAAAGTCGAGCAGCTGCCGGCCTGGGTGAGTAAAAGCTGGGGATCCCGCCGAGTCCAGGCGGCTCCATTGAACCAATCACTTAGGAAAGTGCAGTGCGCAGCCAGCCAAAACTAAGTGACACTGTCACTTTTTAGCTTGAAGTTTAGCTTTGCTTTAGAAGTTCGAAGTTTACACATGTACTCAATACACTGCAGAATGATCTGAAATCCAGAAATACTTGTTTATGATTAGCTGTCTGTTCCCGAATGTAAGTACTTTGTTGGATTCAAGTGTGTGTGTGTGTGTGTTATTAGAAACTTTTGTGGGTAACTCCTTCCTGGATCAAAGGGATCTGGTTATTCGTTTTTTGTTTTTTTTTAAATGATCTTAATGAATAATTACAATTTCTGAGAGAGAGAACAAATCAATGTTGATGAATTCTCCCTGTTTTTTTTCCCACCTGTTTTTGGAAACTTGACCGCTTCCTCCTGTATTTTGCAGACCTAATTGGTACCCAAAAGTTCAAATAACTTCTGGAGAGGTAGCACAAATGACAGAACATCTGCTGTTTTCCCCAGTCAGAGCACTGAATATGAGTTTATCTTGTTGGGTAGACTGCATAGACCGTACAGGTCTTTATCTGCCGTCATTTACTATGTTACTATGTAAGAGCTTGTAATTCACTCACTTGCCTGGCTGAGGTAATAGCAAGGACAAAGAAAACTTTCCAGGTGAGGTGTTATCAATAGAAATCAAACAAAATAAAACATGGAAAAGAAAATAAGATGATACCTTTTTTATTGGACATAACTTAATACATTTCTTGCTTAGCTTTCGAAGGTTGCCCTTCTTCGTCAGATCGGAAATAAGCAAATGTGGTAGCTGATAGTATATATAAGAGAAACATCAAAGCATTTCATTGATATTCTAACAGGATGGGTGTTGGTAGGTGAGAGGAGGGTAATAAAAGAGAAATACAGCTTTATGGTTTATAATGGGTTAAAAAACCCAGGTGAGGTGTTGTAAGGATGTTTGAACTAAAGGTTCAAATAGGCCTTTAGTTTGTTGTATCAAAACTATATTGAGGTCCCATGGGGGAGGTGGTAGTCAAAGAGGAGGTCTTGTAGCCTCTTCATAAATATGGAAATTAAAGGATGGTGATAGTTCTGTAATTGTTGAGGGTTGTGCTTATGTTACTGGAATTGGTGTTATGGCTCTGAGAAGTCTCTTTGCAGGATTTAATGTTACTTCACGAAGTACCTGGCAGTGAAGGGATTTTTTTGTTGCTATTAATGAGGTGCTACCAGAATTTGAATACATTGTTCCTACGGAAAGCTGTAAGAGGAAACATTCTAGTTATGTTCTGTATGCTACAGATTCCACAATAGGTAGAAACAAATCGTAACGTTGACAGTGATTTTCTTATTTCATTAGTTAGAAATCTGGAGTTTTGTTTCATGCAGTTTTTGATATGTTGAAGAGTAGACAAAGGTTAACAGTTCTGAAAACTGTAAGTTTATTAACTGGTGTAAATAAATTGTTGTTGAAATTAAAGTAAATTCTGTAAAAAGTATTCTATATTTCCCTCATGTCCTTTTTTTTTGTACCACAAACTGCAGCGTTCAGTGTTTCGCCTACATAAACATTATGGTTGAGAATAACTGATCTAGACTGTGGGGGTGGAAGTGCTAAGCTTTAGTAAAGGGGCCACTTTATTATGCTTCTCCTACCCTACCTATATACCTATATACACAGTGCCCACCCATATTAGCTCTGGGCCCACCCAAAATGTCAGGTCTGGCTACGCCACTGGTTCTGTGGGAGGGCTTGCGAGTCTCTTGGGTGGGGCATGTAAATGCTGTGAAAATGTCTATCCTGTCCCGATTTCTGTACTTGTTTTCCTGCCTTCCTTTTGTCAGCGTCCAAGCTTTTTCTGCTTAAGCTCCAGTGGAAGGTCTGTAGGGGTATTTACCTGAGATCTCACCTGAGCTGGTCTTGGTTCATACAAGCCTGACATCCTGTTACAACAAGATGGATTCTACAACCTCTGACCTGAACACATCTGTGTCAGCAAAATCTAGCTTTTCAGCTTTTGAAAAATCACTGGCAGGCATGCCGCATCCAAGGACATTCTGTGTTGCAACCACCCCTTTATCTCCCTGAGAAGCTGAAAGGGGAGTGAGACCCATGGCTCCAGAAAGCATGGTTGAAGACAGACATGCAGACCATAAAGTAACAACTTCAGGGTCACAAACAAAGGACTCTTCATGCTCATGGAGTTAGCTGGACAGGATCATGATTGGTCCCGTGGTATCATCTGACCAAGAGGTACTAAGAAAGTGGGAACGGGAAAGAGAAGACAGTTGGGACTGGCAAGAGGACAGAGGAGACCTGAGAAACACATCAAGATTAGAAGGCTCGGTAGTAGCAATCTATTTGTTTTTATTATTATCAGCAAGTTATATATATTGTATTATGCTAAGCCTTGCTGCTGATCCATTCTATATATATATTTTCTTTATCTATGAATAAATAATATATTACATCTGTGGCTTTGGTTTCATTTTCTCTAACAGCCCATTTGGTAAGGTGCCAAAGGGAGGTCCTATTTCCCCTAGCATGAGTCCAGAATATTTCCTTCGGCAGAGTTCTGACCCATAGGACCTTGGCATAAATAATCTGTTGGGAGTTGGTTTCCTATAAGACTTTTTTAGACTACCTATAGGTCTTTGCCTATACCTTGCAGCTCAAACCCCTTGGGTCTGCAGGGCCCAGATGCATTTGGATTGGGTGTGTGGAGGAATGGGGGCGCCAGATTTTTTTTTACTTATACAGAGCTACTGAACTCCGAGGTCTCATGGAGTGAGCTGCCTTCCCTTTTAAGCTCCTGAATGCTCCATATGGAGTTGCTTGAATTTTGCAGCTTTGGTGGACTATCCGCAAAGCTCTGTTACCACATCAGCATTATTTATTTGCAAACCCCATTCACTTTGCTCCAGGGTTTGCACCCAAGGATCTTTCAGGTGTTTTTGCTCGGTGGGCTGGGAAGGGTCTTCAAGTGTTGGGGCAATTGTATGTTCATGGCATGTTGGTCCTGTTTTTATCTACCCCTCTCTAGACCCCCGCAGAACCTTTCCCCACGGAGGTGTACAGAGGGTTTGCTCTTCTAAGATCTTGTTAATCACCCCCTCCCTGAATTCCAGTGACACCCCATTCCATTGTGTTATGTCATGGGGTTCTAAGGAGCGCCTCCGGTCATGGAGGCGCAGGGGGGGTGACAGAAGGCGCAGTTCAAATCTAATTCCCATGACCAGAGATTTCTGTCTATCTGGATCTAAGTGAATCTTTGGCCATTTATGTTCCCACATGAAATCTATGTGAGTGAAAAAGAAAGAATCTTACTTGTGTGTGTAGTATTCTGTGAAACAGGTGGAGGAGAGAGAATAGATTGAAACAAAGACTGAAACAGTTTAGTGAAAGAAATAGTAATTTATTCTCACCCAAATCAGGTCTTCAATTTGGTACATTCATCGGACAGATTCTGGATTCAACCGGCCAGAGCTTCGCCTTTCGGAGATTCGTTGGGGAAAATGTTCCAACGATAGCTCTGATGCCCACTTCTTATATAGTATTTGGTCCCCATACAAGTCTATGGAGAGGGATTTTTTTTATCTTAACCACAGGTCAGGTGTCCACCTGTTTCTTAATCTTTTTCCTGTCTTGCAACTAACTCCTAATATGGACTGTTCCTAATCTTGTGCAACCATCTCTTCTAAGATGAAGAGATCAGTTCCATATCTTGTGACTCTGGCTGCCATTTTAACTGCAACAGACTCCATGTTCTGAACCAAACTTTTTAGGATTTTAGCCATCAATTCCTTGATCTTGGCTTTTGCACTGCTTTTGAATGTCACACTAAATTCTAATAAGGCTTATCAAGCAGCCCTGCTTCTGCAGGTGCTCAGCAACAAGGCCATCATCAGATCTTTAGGCCTAGTCAGTGCCTTTTAGCAGTTTAAGGTATGTAAATTGACCCACCACTGTTCCAGTGGATGGATCCCAAGCTGGGACACATATTAACTTGCTGGAAAAGCAAGTCCTTGCTCAGCCAGTCATAGATTTTAAACCTAGCTGGTATTTTTACAGCCTGAGTCCTAAAATCTGGCCTTCCACCCTTCCGGTGGGCATCCAGTGAGGGCCTCTTGCTGTACTATAATTATACAGTCCCTTTTGAGGCCCTGCGAGGTGAGTATGGTCTTGACTCTCATTTCTTCCTTACTGTCAAATCTGCTATTTTATGCTCAAACAAGTGCTCCCTCAATGGGGTCGAGGCAACAAAGCTCTCCTAAAATCTTTCGGTCTAGATTTAGAGTGGGTATTATTTCCTGCCTCTACAAGACCTTCCTCTAGCAGCGCTGGGAAGCAATGGTAGGTTCCCTGTTGGGGGGTCACACAGTGAGAATTGATTTGTGCGCGTTTGTTGAAAGTCACCATCGCCTTGAACTATGTGGAACATGGAAATAAGATGCTGTTTAATGGTACTTCAGTCTGGACCAGTTAAACCAGTTTGGGGCAGGCACTGGACATTGCTGGCATGGCTGTGCTATGGCTGGAACTTTTTTTCCATATCTGGTGGGACTGTGTCAAAGCACAGCGTTATTGGGAGAAGGTAACTTGCTTGCTGCAAAAGCTGCTCTCAGTGCCTATTCCTTCGAGTGCCCAGACCTAAGAACATTACAACTTAATCAAAAAAGGTCCAGTACAATACTGGAATATGTAAAAATATTTAAATTTTATTTTTAATACATATAAATTTTATGTTCAGAAATAAAGTATAGCTGTGTTCAACATATCATTGTGCCCAATATGTATAACAATACGAATGGGCTATGACGTTTATCAATCATCGCACACTCACGGAGTTCTGGATTCCATTAAGTGACAAAGTTCAAGTCTTAAAACACCATACAGTAACATCAAGGGCATCAGAAAAGTACTTATCTCAGAGTCTCTCAGGCCTTGACCATAACACTCAAGCATTTGGAATTCTTGTTTTGAGGCAGCTCTTAATACAATCAGGGTGTCCAGTCCAAACATCAAATCATAAATGTTCTGACATGGCCATATTTCACAAAATGCTTCTTCAGGGGAACTGAAATCATAGTGGTTTGCAGAGATTCTGCACAAATGCCAATACAGAATAAGTGACCATAAACATAAATTAAATCGAAACCCTCAGAAGCCAGACCTCGAATGTAATACAATATTTGTTCCTACACTGTGCAAAATATAAAGACAACACATGCCAGGGATGGTGTTAGGGGGTAAGACTAGGGCAACTGCCCTTGGCCCCCTGGCCAAGCTTGCCAGAAGATGAAGAAGATCCAGTCTGGTAGTAAGCTTTGGGGTCCCCTCCCAAATTTCTGCCCTAGGCCCATCATGTCTAACACCAGCTCTGGCAGGATGCCCATTTGAAATCTGACATATTCTAATCACAAAATATAATTATTTTTCTACCTTTTGTTGCCTGGTCATTTTATTATTCAAATGTTGGTCCTAGACTCTGGTTTCTGCTTCTTTCTGTCTTCCCTTCACTCACCAAGGTCTCCTGTCAATTTGACATTTCTTCTCTCTCCATGTCCACTATCCATCTTCTTCTATCTCAATGTTGATCTTCCCCTATGTTTGGCACCTCCCTTTCTCTGTGTCCCCATATTTCCTTGTCCAACTTCTCCCCTCTCTTCCTCCCCCATGCCAGTGTGTCTCTCTCCTCGCCAACCCCACCCCATCCAACTTCTCTCCCTTTCACTCCCCTCCTTCCAGCATCTGGCTTGCTTGCCTACCTGCCCGGCTCCCCTCTTTCCTGCTGTGGGTTCAGTATTTGAGCCCCACTTCCTTCATCCCCTTGGTCTGGCATTCCTTTCCTTTCCCTCCCCCCTCCTGTAGGCCCAGAACTTCTCTCCCTCCCTTCCAGCCCCCTCCCTCTCACATGTCCAGCATACCTCTCCCTTCTCTGTAGCTCCCACAAGTCCAGCACATCTCTCTTTTGCTTGCAGTCCCCCTTTCCTCAACACATCTAGCACATCTCTCCCTTCCCTGCAGGCCCCTCCTCCTCCCAAAACATGTCTAGCACACCTCTTCCTTCCCCAAGTCCAGCCAGCCACCCACAATCGAGTATCCCTTGCTGGCCTCCCTCTTGCATGTCCGGGATCACTGCAGCTTCAGCTTCCTTCTCCTTCCCCTGCTGCCGCTGCAGTGCTTGCAGCTTACATTTTCAGGATGCCCAGTCAAGGAGGTTAGATTCACCTCCTTGCACTAGGCAGTGATTCATAGAGGCACTCCAGAGCCTTTCCTCTGCTGCATCTGGTCCTCTCTAATGCAACTTCCTGTTTAGGGAGGGCCAGACGCAGAAGAGGGAAGGCTTCGGAGTGCTTCTGTGAATTGCTGCTGGGTGTCCTGAAAATGTAAGCTGCAAGCACAGCAGCAGTAGTGGTGGAAGAATTCCAAACCGGATTCTGGGTGGCCAATTTGCACCACCTCTGAGTGGGTCTTGGGCAAAGGTAGGTGAGTGGGTGGGCATGGGCCCACCCAGGCCCACGCCCCTGGATCCCACCCCTTGTAGATTAACAGATAGGGATCCTAGTAATTGCTTCTAATGCTACCAGTGACCACAACTGCATCACTAATACTTAGTACCCAGAGTGGAATTAAGCTGTTTATTGTTTTTTCAAATAATACTCTACGGACTACCTGTTTTGTTAGTTTCCTTAATGTGTGTAAGAAAAAGGGAGCAGGGAGGCCTTAAAAGCTCATGTGTTATAATATCTTTTTATGTTGGTTCAATAATCGATAATACAACCTACAAATATTCCACTCTATGCATTTAGAAAAGTGCCCTAATGTGCTTGCTGAAAGACAGTTCACACAGCACCCTCAATATATTAAGTCTAAATTGAAGTGGTAGGAGTGATTTCACATCAGCTTTCTTTTCTCTTTACTGACTCATGCATGAAGGGTGCTTCTGACACTTTTAATGTGTGCGTTTACATGTGTTTACTTATAACAGGCATCCATCTTAAAGTTACTAGTTCTCTCATTGTTTCTAAGAGAATCTAAGTGAAACAAATCAACCCACCTTTCTGATCACTGAAAATATGCATGGCAACATTTTCCCCCTTACAAAGGAAACCACACACATAATTCTATATTCTGTCATGAGTGATGCAGTCATCATACCAGAGCAACCTTCTTTTTCAAAAAAGCCCTTTAACTGGTAATCCCAGGCTTATTTGTACAGTGAGATTTCTTTTCTTGAATACAAGTGCAGTTGAACATGATAGGACTTAAGAATCAGAGCTACTACATATCATAGGTCATTTTCATTTTTTTTTATTCATAATCTATTGGGATGTTATTAGATTTCTATATAGGACAATACACTTGAAGAACAGTGATATGTAATCATTATTTTATGTTTATTCAGACTTGTGCACTGTCTGCCACCTTTACGACACTAACCACTTTCATGCTTGTATCCTTTTGCTTTTTACCTCCCGTGTAGATTACTGTAACATCATGTTTATGTTTATATTTATTTAGATTTGTTATACTACTATAACTGCAGAGGCAGAGGAAAGCAGTTAACATAAATTCCTAAAATAACATTAATAAATAAAAAATTTTGAAAGGAACACCATAAAATTATAGGAAAGATAATCATTCATACTTAAAAGAGAGTACAAAAAAAAAAAACAGGAAATGGACATAAATTAAAACATAACTTTTCCACTGGCTGATCCTTAACCCTGCATCATCAAAGGCCTGCTGAAACAGAAACGTTTACAAGTTTACCTTAATGGATTTTAAAGAGGCGTCACAGCAGAGATAAGTACATAAGTATTGCCACACTGGGACAGACCAAAGGTCCATCAAGTCCAGCATCCTGTTTCCAACAGTGGCCAATCCAGGTCACAAATACCTGGCAAGATCATAGAAAACTCAATACATTTTATGCTGCTTATCCCAGAAATAAGCAGTGGATTTTCCCCAAGTCAATTTAATAAAGGTCTATGGACTTTTCCTTTAGGAAGCTGGCCAGACCCTTTTTAAACCCTGCTAAGCTAACCGCCTTTACCACATTCTCTAGCAGCAAATTCCAGAATTTAATTACACATTGAGTGAAGAAAGATTTTCTCTGATTCTTATTAAATTTACTATTTTGTAGCTTCATTGCATGCTCTCTAGTCCTAGTATTTTTGGAAACAGTAAACAAATGATTCATGTCTCCTCGTCCAACTCCACTCATTATTTTATAAACCTCTATCATATCTCTCCTTAGTCATCTCTTCTCCAAGCTGAAGAGCCCTAGAAGCTTCAGCCTTTCCTCATAGGGAAGTCATCCCATCCCCTTTACCATTTTTGTCGCCCTTCTCTGTACCATTTTCTAATTCCACTATCCACCTTATAATCGAACGAGAAAAACGCCCAAGTTCCGACCTAAATCGGGAGATGGACGTTTATCTCACAAAAACGAATAAAGCGGTATAATCGAAAGCCGATTTTTGGACGTTTTCAACTGCACTCCGTCGCGGATGCGGACAAAGTTGATGGGGGCGTGTCAGAGGTGTGGCGAAGGCGGAACTGGGGCGTGGTTATCTGCCGAACAAAGATGGGCGCATTTCACCGATAATGGGAAAAAAGTATGCGTTTGTAGCTAGAATTTAGGACACTTTTCCTGGACCCTGTTTTTTCACGAATAAGGCCCCAAAAAGTGCCCTAAATGACCAGATGACCACTGGAGGGAATCGGGGATGACCTCCCCTGACTCCCCCAGTGGTCACTAACCCCCTCCCACCACAAAAAATGAAGTTTCACAACTTTTTATTTTCACCCTCAAATGTCATACCCAGCTCCCTGACAGCAGTATGCAGGTCACTGGAGGAGTTGTTAGGGGGTGCAGTGGACTTCAGGCAGGTGGACCCAGGCCCATCCCCCCTACCTGTTACAATTGTGCTGCTTAATGCTTATTAGTCGTCCAAACCCACTGTACCCACATGTAGGTGCCCCCCTTCACCCCTTTGGGCTATAGTAATGGTGTAGACTTGTGGGCAGTGGGTTTTGAGCGGGATTTGGGGGGCTCAACACACAAGGGAAGGGTGCTATGCACCTGGGAGCTCTTTTACCTTTTTTTTTGGTTTTGTAAAAGTGCCCCCTAGGGTGCCCGGTTGATGTCCTGGCATGTGAGGGGGACCAGTGCACTACGAATCCTGGCCCCTCCCACGAACAAATGCCTTGGATTTATTCGTTTTTGAGCTGGGCGCTTTCATTTTCCATTATCGCTGAAAAACAAAAACGCCCAGCTCACACATTGTTGAATAAAACATGGGCGTCTATTTTTTCCCAAAATACGGTTCGGTCCACCCCTTCACGGACCCGTTCTTGGAGATAAACGCCCATGGAGATAGGCGTTTTCGTTCAATTATGCCCCTCTATATCTTTTTTGAGATGCGGCGACCAGAGTTGAACACAATATTCGAGGTGTGATCGCACCATGGACCGATACAAAGGCATTATAACATCCTCACTTTTGTTTTCTATTCTTTTCCTAATAATACCTAATTTTCTATTTGCTTTCTTAGCCGCCGCAGCACAGTGAGCAGAGGTTTTCAACGTATCATCAAGAACAACGCCGAGATCCCTTTCTTGGTGATTCCTAACGAGTTCCAGACGGCTGGAGAAAGAAAAAAAAGCAGTATTTCTAGTGGATTCATAATGAGCATTCTTAGGACTGGGAAGAACGAAACGGTGATTGTTAATAGACTGGAGAAGCCTTGCTGGGGAGTAAGGTATTGTTAAACGTGCAAGATAATCTGGGAGTCCAATTCTGAGTACCTTAAACGTAAGAAGAGTTATTTTATAGATTATGCATTTTTCAACTGTTTGAGTAAAGGTGTTACATGATCTGAGTAGTGAGCACGACAAAGTAATTTAATTGCAGTGGTCTGGAGAGATTGGAGTTTTTAAATTGAAGAACAGGTTAAACCAGCATATATGTCATTACAGTAATCTAGATGGTAGGTAAAAAGCGAAAGGATGAAAGGATGGAAGGATGAAAGTGGTTAGTGTCGAAAAGGTGGAACACAATGCGCCAATGATGTAGAAGAAAAAAAATGAGCTTTTGGCCAGCTAGGAGATTTGGGGGAGAAAGGAGAGCGCAGAATCCCAAATAATCCCAAGATAACGGAAACTAGAGACTGGAGCAATACTTAAACCGAAAAGTGTAATAGGAGTCGCAGATGGAGTATGAGTGACTAAAAACCAGCAAGCAATAGTTTTGTCAGCACCGAGTACTAATCAGTGAGCTGAGAGCCATCTGGCCACTTCATCAAGGCAGGCTTGATGGGTAACAATAGATTGATCAGAAGAAGGATACACTGGAAAAATCAGAAGAACGTTGTCTGCATAAAAATAAGCTGATACGTCAAGGGACTGAATAAGCTTAGCAAAGGGGCTGAGGAACAAATTGAATAACAATGGAGAGAGTATACAGATCCCTTGGGGGACACTACAGAGAAGAGACTTATCAGCAGAGGAATAGCTAGGTGGGGTGCCAGGGGAGCGACCGCTCCCCCAAACTTTCAGACAGCGACGGTGCCTATTTTTCAGGCAGTTCACTGCAGCTATGCAGTACGTGCATGTGCCTATGTGGTGTACGTGTACGCCTCTCTGCTCCCCCTGGTGTCACAACCTAGCTACGCTTCTGCTTATCAGTTGAGGTGGAAGTCTTATTAACGACCTTAAAAGAGCGGTTTGTTAGAAATGAAGCAAACTAGGACAAAATAGAGCTAGAAATACCTATAGCAAAAAGATGAGAAAGGAGCAGAGTGTGATCTACCAGGTCAAATGCTGCGAAGAGGTCTAGGGATACTGCTAGGACAATCTTATGTTGGTCAAAACATGAATGGACATCACTATGGAGCACTGTTATTAGTGTTATAACTTTTCTAATACTGAAATGTTGCCAGAAACCTGACTGACATGGCTAGAGAACTAAGATTTTATCGGAGAATGTGGAGAATTGCTGGAAGACAATCTTTATCAAGACTTTTGATGGAAAGATTAGATACTTGACGGTAATTAGAGGGGATCGAGGCTCTGTTTCTTTATGAGTGGACTTTGGCACTGAGAGCATTCTTGAAGAACCACATTTTAAAATGCTCTCTTCATTTTAACCTCCAAGTTTAATTATTAGCTCCTTTCTTTTCTATAATCTTTAATTTTTTTATTGTATCTTTTCCTTATGTAATGTGTTATGTAAAGTAATCTCAACTGTGTTGGGTAAAGGTGGAATAAAAGTAGGGATGTGCATTCATTTGAAACAAAATGAGAAATGCTGTTTACGTCCTAAAGCAACAGGAAAAAAAAAAAACCCAAACTGTGGTTTTTAGCATGTGTTGGAAAGAGTGCAACATCTAGAAAAGGACAGAGCAAGTTCATACAACATCAATATGATCTGACGTTAAGAAGCTTTTCTACAAATGAATCATAACTTGGACTCCTTTACAAATCCTCTCAAACACTTCTGCACCCTGTTTCCATAGAAACTTATAATTCATTGTGTAATTCCATTTTATCTCTAGCTCTTAAGGCTTATAAAACTACCTAGTGACATTATGGTGGTTATTTTAGAAGCTCTATTTCTGTTTTGGACATCTGAAAACTGGCATATTGCATGGACATCAAAATCTCAATTTTACAAAGGCAGAATATGGATGTTTAACACTGCAGTATATCCATATGGCAAGTGGACATAGTCTAGGTATGTTTTCAGCAGGATTAGAGAGGCACAAAATATGGATGTCCAACTCCAATTACAGAACGGATTTGGATGCACTGCAGATGAACTGTAAAGAAAAATGTATTAAAAATGTGTTTTGAAAATAGCAGTTTTGATGTTTTTGCAAGGAAAACTTCCATCTGTTGTTTTGTGTCTTTTTAAGATGTTTTTCTGTTTCAAAAAGGAGCCCCATGGACTACAAATGAGCACAATTCTGTTAGTTGTTATAAAATCCTGGCATCATATCTATGAGTTTTTTTCAACTTATTTTTAACCCAGAACCTCATCTACTGTGACCATGTGCCTGTTTGCTTAGGACTCTGACTGTAAAAGGTATTTCTCATATAACTTGTAATGATAAATGAAACAGTGAAAGAAACAGCAGGTAGGACAAAGCAGGATACATCAAGGATTTCTCTTCTTAAAGATTTTGCCTTCAGGGGAGATAAAATACCAACTTTCCCCTATGAAAGGATGAGTGAAGAAGCTTTTCAAATTCCCTCTCCAACCAATCATAAAAGCCAAATGACCTGCTCCTGATTCCACTGTTGCTCTTGCCCCCTTTTCAATAGATGAAATATAAAATGGCATTCAGGGTTTCCCCATGCTTTGACAGATGAAAATCATTTCAAAAATCTTTCATGTGCTATAGCTGTAAGAGACTTCTGAAAGTGTCTGTGGGATTTCTGAAGCCATGGTCTTTGTTTTGACCTACTTAGGTTAAATTGTCGTCGTCCCCCCCTAAAAAAAAAGGTGCTTACCCAGTACAAATGGAAACATTTGCTCTGAAAAGAAAAAAAAGGGAAAGGTTATCTAAAATGTATTATTTTTTTAATTAATGAAAAGTTTCCTTTCACTGGAGATTGCAGAGTTTAGTCATTTTGAGACACTGCAAGTTTATTTTATAGGAGAGTTTATTCTGTTGCATGCCTTCTCTCATTAAAAAATTGTACACCGTGGGCTTGATTTTATAAAAGGGCACCAATGTGAAAAGTCAGAAAAGGGACCAATTTTAAAAAAGGGAAAGGGGATGGGATGGGATTTGATATACCACCTTTCTGTGGTTACAATAAAAGCGGTTTACATATTATATACTGGTATTTTGTACCTGGAGCAATGGAGGTTTAAATGACTTGCCCAGAGTCACAAGTAGCTGCAGTGGGAACTAAACCCATGGCTCTCAGGCCACTGGACTAACCACTAGGCTACTTAAAGGCTGCGCGGATGCTACAGAATAGTCTTCCAGAACCAGCCCCTGTAGCACACAAATCCTCATGCTCAAATTTACACCTACTGAGAGTGTAAATGTGCATATGTATACGTGTATTTTATAAAATACTAGTAAGAAAGGCCCGTTTCGGAAAGAAATGAAACGGGCGCTAGCCAGGTTTTCCTCGTAGTGTGTATGTTTGAGTGAGTGTGTGTGTGTGAGTGACTCTGTGTGAGAGAGAGAGTGACTGTGCGATTGTGTGTATGAGAGAGAGTGAGTGCTTGTGTATCTGTGAGTGAGTGTGTGTGTTTCAGAATGACTGTGTGTGAGTGCGTATGTTGGACACAGTGAGTGAGAGAGACAGAGTTTTCCCAGAGATACAGTGTGTTTGACAGATTGAGAGTCTGGTTTTCCCCCTCCCCCCCCCCCCCGCATCCTACTTTTCCCTTTTTTGGCCCCCCTCCGTTTCCTCCCTCTTCTCCCATCTCCTGCCTTCCCCCTCCCCCCTGTCCCCTCCCAACCTCTACTGAGTGAGTGTGAGCCCCTCCCCTCTCACAGCCCCCATCCCCACCCCCACCTGTCTGGTGTGAGTACCGCCTCCCCACCTGCTTTTCCCTCTGTTAAGCGGTTCTATCTTCCTTCCCTGATTTCCTCTTCCTCCATGGCAGCATTATTGAAAGAGATCGTGCAGGCTTACCCTGTTGCTGGGAGGGTAGGTTGTGTTCGGGATGTCCGTGCAAGTTCTGTATCTGTGGCGCTCTCTGTACCGCCCCGCTGTCAACGTCATCACGTGGTGACGTGAGGGCGGAGCTACACGTCCCCTGACCGGTTTGTTGTTATTTTTGGCCTGGCTGCTACTCCTCCGTGTAGAGTTGTGACCCGCTGAGTGCACTTCTTGTTTCCTTCCCTGACTTATTCCCCCTCGATGGCCACGTTATTGTAAGAGATGGGGTTGCTGTTTGTTGGTGTTTGCTGGGGGGGTTGTGAGTGGGGAATGGAAATACCGAAGGGGGCACCAGGATCTCCCTGCAAGTCCTGCAAGTCGTCGATTCGCTGAAGGAGGAGCAGGTCCAGCGGCCAGCATTTTTGTTCAGCAGAGCTTCTTCTTATTCTCCATTGGTAGCAGTGTGTAGCGATTGGTAGGCAGGTGGAGGAGTAGGGAAACACGCTGCACGTGTTTCCCTTACTCCTCCCCCTGCCTGTGTCGCTGGTTGCTGGGGGGTGGGTGGGTGGATTTCCGTGTGGCAGCGGTGGTAACCTTTGGGGGGGGGGGGTGGTGAGGGGCTGCGGCTTATGTGGGTGGGGGGCATTGTGAAGGGTGGATATTGCGTCTCTTTCTGTGTCTGAATTTTATGCTTCGCTTTTTCGTTTCGTTGTGTCTTTGCTCCGCCCTCGACGTCATCACGTTTGACGCATGGGCGGGGCAGACACTTATGGAGCAAAAAGCGGTCTCAGCCACCTCACTTTAGAATGTTGGGAAAGTGAGGCTTCATTAGAACGTTGGAGGTGCGTTTTATATAGAGAGATGTGTTCTTTTCCACACGTGAAACAGGCACTGGGTATTCAAGCAGAAAAAGAAGAAATGGGGAAAAATAAAGCTCTGCTGAAAAGAAGCATGAACTAAATCTGCAAAAGGCAGGATGCACAGAAGACTTACAAGGGGGTAATTTAACAAAGTTTTGTCCATATGTAAAGTCCATTTTACACACAAGAAAGGGCTTTTGTAAAATTGCAAACCGTGTAGTACAAAAAAGTAGAAAGTGATGTCTTCATAGGTGTTTCTTAGGTTTGGATGAAGCAGTGGTAGAGTTGTGATGTACATAGAATATACTGTATGCACACATTTACATAAACTAGGCACGTGCCTAGTTTGCAAATTTGGAAGGAGCCCTCTCAGCTGTCCTAATTCAAATACCTCCCAAGGCAGATTTTTGCCCTAGTAGTTCACTCGTGACAGTATATTTCCGCTTGATATTGTATGAAGGGATAGCATGGTGGTACAGCATACTGTTTCAAGTCCACATCCGAAAGCTCTGTGCTACACCTCGTGACCCCGTGCACTCTCCTCCGGGCAGCAAGAGGATCTGGTCAGCAGTACTTCTTACTACTACTATGACTTATCAATTCTACTACACATACACATCACTGTACACAAACATGTAAGAGACAGTCTCTGCGCGACAGAGGGTACAATCTATGTAAGAATAACATGTAGGACAAATAAGTAAGGCTTAGGGAGGTTCATGTATAGTTTATTGGACTTGATATACTGTTTTCATGACAACACAAAGGAGTGGTTTACATTATTAAAAATAAATTAATGACAAGGAAAGGATAAATCAGCTCCTTGTGACTCTGGGCAAGTCACTTAACCCTCCATTGCCCCATGTAAGCCGCATTGAGCCTGCCATGAGTGGGAAAGTGCAGGGTACAAATGTAACAAACAACAACACCATTTTGAGAGAGGACAGAGAAGAACCAAGAAATAGGAGTTGTCAGGCAATGATTAAAACAATGTGGCTATTTAACAGGTGAATAAGGGGCCTACCTCCCCAATACCAGCTCTCAAGCTCTCTGGTTGTTTTGTCATGTGGATCCTTTGGTCACCTGATAGTTATGTAAGCAACTTGACCCTCGGACAGAACTGTATAAAGTTCCCAGTGTTATTCTGTACTGCAGGTGCATGCCAAAGGAGCAGGACATGCTCCTTTGAGCAATTCTTATAGGTTATTGTCTCTTAGTATTAATGATGGCAATGTTTTGTTCTTTTCTTTAGTATTGTTTATTTTTAGTGGACACTATAATGCCTTTGCATCACTCCATGGTGCGACCGCACCTCGAATACTGTGTGCAATTCTGGTCACCGCATATCAAAAAATATATAGTGGAATTAGAAAAGGTACAGATAAGGCCGACAAATATGATAAAGGGGATGGGACAACTTCCCTATGAGGAAAGGCTAAGCGGCTAGGGCTCTTCAGTTTGGAGAAAAGATGGCTGAGGGGAGATATGATAGCGGTCTATAAAATAATGAGTGGTGTGAAACAGGTAGACGTGAATCACTTGTTTACTCTTTCCAAAAATACTACGACTAGGGGGCACACAATGAAGCTACACAGTAATAATTTCAAAACAAACTGGAGAAAATATTTCCTCACTCAATGTGTAATTAAACTCTGGAATTAGTTGCCAGTGAATGTAGTAAAGGCAGTTAGCTTAGCGGGGTTTAAAAAAAGGTTTGGATGGCTTCCTAAAAGAAAAGTCCATAAGCCATTATTAAAATGGACTTTGGGAAAATCTACTGCTTATTTCTAGGATAAGCAGCATAAAATGTATTGTACTGTTCTGGGATCTTACCAGGTACCTGTAACCTGGATTGGCAACTGTTGGAAACAGGATTCTGGGCTTCATGGACCTTCTGTCTATCCCACTAAGTCAATACTTATGTACTTTTTTTCTGATTTTCTTTCTCTTCATAAGCTCTAATAACTCAAAATATAAAGTGGATTTTCTGATTTTCTTTCTCTTCATAAGCTCTAATAACTCAAAATATAAAGTGGATTACTTATCTGTCTGCTAAGAAAGGTACTAGCAGCAGCAAATTTAGTTTGGTTCAATCAATATTTGGAGACTGGAGTGGCTCCAGAGAACAGGAGAAAGGCAACTGTCTGCCATGCCTCTGCATATTAGTGGAAATAAGAAGGAGACTGGCAACCACAACCTAGTTAAGCAAGCAAAAGATATTGGGTGTTAAATTGAATCCAGCATGTTGGACGGATTCCAGGCAGCATGGCTTTACCAGAGGGAGATTATGTTAAACAAATCTGATCACTTTCTTTGATTGTGTGACCAGAGAATTACATCAGGGGCAAGCACGGAATGTGTGGAGGGGCATAATCCAACGGGGCGCCCAAGTTTTCCTGAGGATGTCCTCGCAGGACGTCCCCGCAAAGGTGCGGGGAAACCCGTATTATTGAAACAAGATGGGTGTCCATCTTTTGTTTCGATAATACGGTCAGGGACGCCCAAATCTCAACATTTAGGTCGACCTTAGAGATGGTCGTCCCCGATTTGCGGCAATAATGGAAACCAAGGACGCTCATCTCAGAAACGAGCCATGTGGTCATGGTCATGGGAGCAGCCAGCATTCGTAGTGCACTGGTCCCCCTCACATACCAGGACACCAACCAGGCACCCTAGGGGGCACTGCAGTGGACTTCAGAAAAAGCTCCCAGGTGCATAGCTCCCTTACTTTGTGTGCTGAGCCCCCTCAAAACCTACTACCCACAACTGTACACCACTACCATAGCCCTTAGGGATGAAGGGGGGGCACCTACATGTGGGTACAGTGGGTTTGTGGTGGGCTCACATTTACTACCACAAGTGTAACAGGTAGGGGGGCATGGGCCTGGGACCGCCTGCCTGAAGTGCACTACAGTACCCACTAAAACTGCTCCAGGGACCTGCATACTGCTGTCATGGAGCTGGGTATGATATTTGAAGCTGGCATAGAGGCTGGAAAAATATTAAAAAAAAATTTTTTTTAGGGTGGGAGGGGGTTAGTGATCACTGGGGGAGTAAGATGAGGTCATCCCTGATTCCCTCCGGTGGTCATCTGGTCATTTAGGGCACATTTTTGTGGCTTGGTCGTAAAAAAAAAAAGGACCAAGTATAGTCGCCCAAGTGCTCGTCAGGGATGCCCTTCTTTTTTCCATTATTGGCCGAGGACGCCCATGTGTTAAGCACGCCCCAGTCCTGCCTTCGCTATGCTTCCAACATGCCCCCGTGAACTTTGGTCTTCCCTGCGACAGAAAGCAGTTGAGGACGCCCAAAATCGGCTTTCGATTATGCCAATTTGGGCGACCCTGTGAGGAGGACGCTCATCATCCGATTTGTGTCGAAAGATGGGCGCCCTTCTCTTTTGAAAATAAGCCTGATAAGTATACTTAGCATTCAGTAAAGGTTTTGACACTGTCCCACATAGGAGGCTCAGAGGTAAACTGAGCAGCCTACAAAGTATGCTCCAAAAGTGGGTATGTGTTAAAAATTGATCAGGTGATAACAGAAGGCAACAGTAATACCCTAGAAAGAAGGATTATTAATGGAGCACTTTAGCATTTAGTCCTCAGGCCTTATCTGTTCAATATTACTTATACAACAGTGCAGAGAGATAATTATGAAATGTTTGTCTTTTAAGAGGAGGAAAGACAGAAAGAGCAATGACCTGTGTAGTCGAGTGCTTGGCAATTAAAAGTCAATGTAAAAAGTGTACAGTAATGTGTCTGGGCTACAAAAATCTACAGAAGCATGAGAGGGGTAAAACTTGTGCATCATACAGGAAAGAAATCCTGAGGTAATCAAACATGATTATCTTAAGATTGCAAAATAGAGCAATAAGTCAGTGACACCAGAAAAGAATAATGCTAGGGTACACATCACAAGTGAAAACAAAGAAAACATTGATGCTTCAGTAGTGAGAATTTATCTGGAGTATTGTTCCCAGCTCTAGAGGCTGTAGTTCAAACACGATATAGATGGCAAAGAGGCAGTCCAGATAAATGATACACACATGGTGCAAAATATGCACGTTGCATCTTTCGACATGAAATTTAGGGAGGTGGAAGAAATACACTTAAGTACCTCAGAGTTACAAACAGTACACAAGAAATAAAATGTTGGAAAGAAAATTTCAGAAGAAGTTATGCGTCTCAGAAGGGGGAAACTGAAGAGTAACATTAGGAAATATGATGTTAAGTTGGAAGCTCCTGCAGTATAAGCCAGGCTGAGAATAGTATTTCAGTGCTGGTTTATTAACAGATAAGGTAGTAACATCAAATTGCCTGACAAGAAACAGGCAACTTGGATTAAGACTATGAACACTCACAGTTGGGGCAAAGCTTAAATCCAGTACATAATTACTATACAGGCCAATGTACACAATAATTCATCTTAAATAAACACAGCATATACTGAGGCAAGATTTCTATTAGGTTTCAATGCAGTCGGTGTAAGCTGTTCACAGGCCTGCAACTAGCATCTACACAGCTTCCTGACCTCCAAAGCCTTCTAAATGTTGAGAACGCTTTCCTACTATCCAACCATACTTTTTGAGTCCTCTGAGGACCAATTCAGATTCTAAAAAGCAGGGCCATACACCATACATCAGTAGTGTGTGCCCAGATTTCTCACAGCCATTCTTTTAGTCCATATATAACACACTTGCCAGGAACTATGCAGATTCTAGTTCAAGGCCAGCTGAGGCATCAAAGGAATGATTGTGGCTATATAAAGCATCCTCCCTAAGGAGGCAGTGGAGGCAAAAATAATAACAGAATAAAAAAAACAAACACAAAACCGTGAGACAAGCACAGGTGATCTTTAGTTATAAGGAAGCAAATGGAAGTGATCGACTGCTTGACAGCAAAATGTGAATGCAAAGTACAGTTATTCAGGTGGGTACAGAATTCAAACGGAATTGAGACACCGATGTGCACCAGTTAGGAGCCAGATATCTGATAACACAAAGGTAAGCAAAACAAGGCAACACAGCAGTGGCCATAGCCACAGGGAAAGGCATAACAAGTAGTTTCATTACTAGTCATTTTCTGTAATCCTACTAACTATATGTAGTATTTTTCATCACAGAAGGTGGTGAATGCAGGAATTAGACTCCCCAGGGAGGTGGCAAATAAAGTCTCACATAATTCAAGAAGTCAGGGGATAAACACAAAGCATTCTCAGTGGCACGATTGATGACGGACATTAACTAGGATCTAAAGTAGTGCACAAAAATCACATTTTTATATCTTAATTTGATAATCCGCTTTATCAATAAAAGTCTTACTGTCCTTATCTGTGGTTACATTCTATGTGCTTGATGATATCATGATATCCCCATCCAAAGTCTGCTTTTCTTCACATGCATGATTACCACTTTTACACATTGGTTTAAAACATAAAAAATTAATTGTTACATATGCAACCACTCCAAGCTTCTTAATCTCATTTTATGGTACAGTCATGACAGTGCCACTTACAGTGACATGACATGCTCACACTTGGATGTCCGCAGTCAAAAATCTCCAAGATGTCCTTCTGATTACGCGTCCGAACCTAGTTTTTCATGAGTAATTAGCAGCCTCCTTCTTGGAAGGTAGAACTCAATTTTATTTTCTCACCACAGCTGGTACTCTCACAACTCCTGTACCTCTCTGTGGGACCATCTCTCACTGTCAGCTGGCAGGTTGAGGACTGTTTAAAAGCAGCAGGATAGATACGACTCTAATCTTGGCAGTCTTCTTCTTGTCTCATTACGTTTGAAAAGACACAGCTTTCAGCACTCAAACACGGTGGCTCAGCTATTTCCTGTAAATGTGATTTTACAGCCAGCATTTCAGTCTAAGACAGACATCTATCATCTGTTCAGCAAAGTGGAAATAAGGAGGATTCCTCATGTTAATAAACACATTTACAATAACTCTTTAGTGGAATAAGAAGTCTTATCTTTGCAAATGTGCTCCATTTGATCTTTAGGAATAATCCCAATCACAAATGTATAATACTTTTAGGGCCCCTTTTACTAAACTGCACTAGCACTACTACTACAAATCATTTCTATAGCGCTACCAGTTGTACGCAGCGCTTCACAATTTAACATGAAGAAAAGACAGTCCCTGCTCAAAAGAGCTTATAATCTAAATCAGGACAGACAGACAGGACAAATAAGGGATAAGGGTAGAACAGACAGATAGGACACATAGGGAAAAGGGACTATTGAAGAGAGGAAGACAAGATAAAGGTTACGAGCAGGTGACAAGTTAGGAGTTAAAAGCAGCATCAAACAGGTATGCCTTTAGCCTGGATTTGAAGGCAGCCAGGGATGGAGCTTGACGTAATGGCTCAGGAAGTCTATTCCAAGCATAAGGTGCGGCAAGATAAAAGGAACAAAGTCTGGAATTAGCGATGGAGGAGAAGGGTACAAGTAGGAGAGATCCTTCAGGTACACCCACTGAGAGCGGGATAGAGGAAGAGCCTGGATCCACCAGAGTAAACACTAAAAGTACGCTGAGAGAGATAAGAAGAAAACCAGGAAAGAGCAGAGTTCTGAAATCCAAGTGAGGACAGCGTACCAAGGAGTAGGCTGTGATCAATAGTGTCAAAAGCAGCAGAAAGATCGAGAAGGATGAGGATAGAGTAGAGACCTTTGGATTTAGCCAGGAATAGATCATTGGAGACTTTAGCAAGTGCTGTTTCAGTTGAATGAAGAAAGCCAGATTGGAATGGATCAAGAATAGCTTGAGAATAAAGAAAGTCGAGGCAGCGACGGTGGACAGCACGTTCAAGTATCTTGGATAAGAAAGGGAGGAGGGAGATGGGGCGATAGTTGGAAGGAGAGTTAGGATCCAGAGAAGGTTTTATGAGGAGTGGGGTGACTACGGCATGTTTGAAGGCAATTCCCTCATTGCAAATGCGACGAAGCCCATTTGAATTGAACGGGCTATGTTGCATTTGCCACACCGGGAATCACGTGCATGGTTTAGTAAAAGGGGCCCTTAATATTTAAGCAATTAAGATATTCTCAGAGAAACCTTGGCTTAGATTAAATACAGTGGTGAGAAAATGCTTGTGTACCTCCCTAGGATGGTCTGTATTTTATCAGAATTCACATCTAAAATGAATAGAACCTAATCTAAACACTGATAAGAGAGAAAAGTAATCCTACTGAATAAGCAACTAAGACAAAAAAATATATATTTGGATTTTTTATTCAACAAAACATTTAAACAGTAAGTCTCGTGTGGAAAAATCTGTGAACGGTTCATTAACTTGGGGCACTTCCAACAATAATTACAACTAAAGATTTCCTGTACCTTTTGAACAGATTGCCACATTGCTCTTGAGGAATTATGGCCCAGCCTTCCATACATACAAATCATGAATTCATGGGCGGATTCATTTCAATTAAAACTCAACGCAGAAAAAACACACTGTCTCATCCTCTCATCACAATACAACATGAACAAACCCACCACTATAAACACCCCAGACCACACCCTTCCTGTTTCAAACAGCCTAAAAATTCTCGGAGTTACAATCGACCGAAACCTCACGCTAGACAGCCAAGCGGAAAATACAACAAAGAAAATGTTCCACGCAATGTGGAAACTCAAACGAGTAAAACCTTTCTTCCCGAGGGAAGTATTCCGCAGCCTGGTACAATCAATGGTGCTAAGTCAATGCAATGCAATCTATGCTGGATACAAAGAACAAATCATTAAGAAACTCCAAACTGCCCAAAACACCGCAGCCAGACTCATATTTGGAAATACGAAAGTGCTAAACCCTTAAGAGAAAAACTAAATTGGCTCCCAATCAAAGAACGAATTGCATTCAAAATCTGCACCCTGTTTCATAAACTTATTCACGGCGAGGCCCCAGTCTACATGGCAGATCTCATAGACTTACCAACCAGGAACACAAAAAGGTCAGCACGCACATACGTAAATCTTCACTACCCTAGCTGCAAAGGACTAAAATATAAATCAACATATGCATCCAATTTCTCCTACATAAGCATGCAACTATGGAACGAACTACCAAACGTCATGAAAACAATGCATGACCTAATAAACTTCCGGAAAGCACTAAAAACCAACCTGTTCAAAAAGGCATACCACAATGATCCAACCTAAACACCTAAACCTTGCAACACAATGAAACTCATACCAGAACTGGACAAAACTTAACTCTCTTTCCTTGACTACTTAATTTACACTGTCATTCATGCAATACTACTCTGTATTTCTCTTACTGGAATTGGCAATCGCCATAACGGTACTATGTAAGCCACATTGAGCCTGCAAATAGGTGGGAAAATGTGGGATACAAATGCAACAAATAAATAAATAAATACATACATACAGAACTGCTTGTGACATTTGATGGATTCCTTGCATGAACAGCTTGCTTCAGGCTTTATTTAGGCTGATGTATGACTTGGCCAATTCAAAACATAAAATCTATTTTCCTTTAGCTGTTCTATAGGTATGGCTGAACATTAACTACTACAGTAATATATTTTCAGTATATGCCTTTCAGTTTGAAGATAGAGGAGCAGACCAGATATAAACCCCTCAAACAATGCATAAACAAAGACACAGAGGTCCCAATTTTCAAAAATTGACAAGTTAAAGAGTAATAAATTGCCTGGACTGGACGGCTTACATTCCAGGGTACTGAAGGGACTCAAACATGAAATTGCTGATCTGCTGTTAGTGACCTGTTGTTAAAATCATCCGTAGTACCTGAAGATTGGAAGGTGGCCAATGTAACACCGATTTTTAAAAAGGATTCCGGGGTGATCCGGGAAATTACAGTAAGATAAAGGAAATCATTAGAGCCAAAAAACAATCCTTCAGAAAGTGGAGAAGAGAACCAACTGAAAGTAACAGGATAGATCATAAGGAATGCCAAGCCAAATGCAAAGCGGAGATAAGGAGGGCAAAAAAGGACTTTGAGAAGAAATTAGCGTTGGAAGCAAAAATACATAGTAAAAATTTTTTTAGATACATTAAAAGCAGGAAACCGGCCAAAGAGTCGGTTGGGCCGCTGGACGAAAATGGTGTTAAAGGGGCGATCAAGGAGGACAAAGCCGTAGCGGAGAAATTAAATGAATTCTTTGCTTCGGTCTTCACCGAGGAGGATTTGGGGGGGACACCGGTGCCGGAAAGAATATTTGAAGCGGGGGAGTCGGAGAAACTAAACAAATTCTCTGTAACCTTGGAGGATGTAATGGGTCAGTTCAGCAAGCTGAAGAGTAGTAAATCACCGGGACCTGATGGTATTCATCCCAGAGTATTAATAGAACTAAAAAATGAACTTGCGGAGCTACTGTTAGAAATATGCAATCTGTCCCTAAAATCGAGTGTAGTACCGGAAGACTGGAGGGTAGCCAATGTTACTCCGATTTTTAAGAAGGGTTCCAGAGGAGATCCGGGAAATTATAGACCGGTGAGTCTGACGTCGGTGCCGGGCAAGATGGTGGAGGCTATTATTAAGAATAAAATTGCAGAGCATATACAAAAACATGGACTGATGAGACAAAGTCAGCACAGATTTAGTGAAGGGAAGTCTTGCCTCACCAATCTAATGCATTTTTTTGAGGGGGTAAGCAAACATGTGGACAATGGGGAGCCGGTTGATATTGTATATCTGGATTTTCAGAAGGCGTTTGACAAAGTGCCGCACGAAAGACTCCTGAAGAAATTGCAGAGTCATGGAATCGGAGGTAGGGTATTATTATGGATTAAGAACTGGTTGAAAGATAGGAAGCAGAGAGTAGGATTGCGTGGCCAGTATTCTCAGTGGAGGAGGGTAGTTAGTGGGGTCCCGCAGGGGTCTGTGCTGGGTCCGTTGCTTTTTAATGTATTTATAAATGACCTAGAGATGGGAATAACTAGTGAGGTAATTAAATTCGCCGATGACACAAAATTATTCAGGGTCGTCAAGTCGCAGGAGGAATGTGAACGATTACAGGAGGACCTTGCGAGACTGGGAGAATGGGCGTGCAAGTGGCAGATGAAGTTCAATGTTGACAAGTGCAAAGTGATGCATGTGGGTAAGAGGAACCCGAATTATAGCTACGTCTTGCAAGGTTCCGCGTTAGGAGTTACGGATCAAGAAAGGGATCTGGGTGTCGTCGTCGATGATACGCTGAAACCTTCTGCTCAGTGTGCTGCTGCGGCTAGGAAAGCGAATAGAATGTTGGGTGTTATTAGGAAGGGTATGGAGTCCAGGTGTGCGGATGTTATAATGCCGTTGTATCGCTCCATGGTGCGACCGCACCTGGAGTATTGTGTTCAGTACTGGTCTCCGTATCTCAAAAAAGATATAGTAGAATTGGAAAAGGTACAGCGAAGGGCGACGAAAATGATAGTGGGGATGGGACGACTTTCCTATGAAGAGAGGCTGAGAAGACTAGGGCTTTTCAGCTTGGAGAAGAGACGGCTGAGGGGAGATATGATAGAAGTGTATAAAATAATGAGTGGAATGGATCGGGTGGATGTGAAGCGACTGTTCACGCTATCCAAAAATACTAGGACTAGAGGGCATGAGTTGAAGCTACAGTGTGGTAAATTTAAAACGAATCGGAGAAAATTTTTCTTCACCCAACGTGTAATTAGACTCTGGAATTCGTTGTCGGAGAACGTGGTACGGGCGGTTAGCTTGACGGAGTTTAAAAAGGGGTTAGATAGATTCCTAAAGGACAAGTCCATAGACCGCTATTAAATGGACTTGGAAAAATTCCGCATTTTTAGGTATAACTTGTCTGGAATGTTTTTACGTTTGGGGAGCGTGCCAGGTGCCC
Source organism: Microcaecilia unicolor (assembly GCF_901765095.1). Taxonomy (NCBI): domain Eukaryota; kingdom Metazoa; phylum Chordata; class Amphibia; order Gymnophiona; family Siphonopidae; genus Microcaecilia; species Microcaecilia unicolor. Next base: position 319,506,093 of record NC_044031.1, on the reverse strand, counting down.
TTGACCTGGATTGGCCACTGTCGGTGACAGGATGCTGGGCTAGATGGACCTTTGGTCTTTCCCAGTATGGCACTACTTATGTACTTATGTACTTATGACTTCAGTGCCGGGCAAAATAGTGGAAATTATTATAAAGAATAAAATTACAGAAAACTTTGCCAAGCTGATTTAATGGGACAGAGTCAGCATGGATTTAACCAAAAGAGGTTCTGCCTCACCGATTTTGCTTCATTTATTTAAAGGCATGAAACCAGGTGATGTAGTGTATCTAGATTTTCAGAAAGCTTTTGACAAAGTACCTCATAAGAGACTCCTGAGAAAAGGAGTCATGGGCTAGGAGGCAATGTCCTTCTGTGGATTAAGAACTTGTTATTGGACAGAAAACAGAGGGTTGGGTTAAATGATCATTTTTCTCAATGGAGGAAGGTAAACAGTGGAGTGCCGCAGGGATCTGTACTGGGATCCGTGCTATTTTACATATTTATAAATGATCTGGAAATTGGAATGAGGTACCGGTACTCATTATGAGTGGGGTCACAATCTATGGCCCCACCCCATATGGTAGCCACACCCCTTATATCAGCCATGGCGCATATAAGCAGTATCATTAAAAATACTATACCAGTATAGGAGCAAAAAATAACTTGTGATTTTTTTTCATTATAAATAATTTCTATAAGCTGTTACAGATCTAGTATACCCAATTCAAAATAAGACAGCAGATGTAAATTCTCAAACTGGACATCTTCCAAACACTAAAATGAAAATAAAATGATTTTTTCTACCTTTGTTGTCTGGTGACTTTGTTTTTCTGATCATGCTGGTCCCAGTCTCTGATTCTGAGGCTCTTTATCTGATCCCTTAACTCCGTTTCCAGGGCTCCCTTTCCATTATTTTTTTACTTTCCTCTTCTTTTCTTGCCCTACATCCATAGGTAAAAGCTGGGTCCTCTGCAGGCTTATGGGCGTAGAATGTGCTTAGACACATTAAGAAACAAGATGGGGTTCACACTTTCCACAAGAAAACAACACCAACAAAAAGAAGTGGAAAAAGAAACCAACTTCAAGAGATCAGTCCAAACACCAGGATAAGATGTTCCAAATACAGCTTTATTTGGACCCTACACATTAGCCAGCTAGCACGTTATACTTAATATGTGCTACCTGGCTAATGCAAAGTTATTGAAGAGTCGCTAAGTGCGCCCGCATTTACTCTAGGCAGGCATCACACACTAAGACAACATTAGTGCACAACCTGCAAAATAAAGATGAAAAATAAATGTAAAAAAGTGCCATCTTTGATTTGAAGTTAATGCATGGGAAAATCCTGCATTAAGCTGTGTTAAATAAAAGGGCCTCTAAATGAACTGGGGGGGGGGGGGGGAATCATACTCAAGAACGGGATTTTTTAAAACAGTGAGTATGCTGTGATGTAGTGGTTCTAGTACATTCCAGATATTAATGGGAAAGTGCACATTAATCTTTTAAACATTTCTTTCTAATCCTTATAGCTGTGAAACTGAAACCATAGTTGGAGTAAACCAAAAGTCCTGAACTACATAAGGTAATATTCTTGAAATATTATTATGGTGATGAATGAAAGAATATTCTTCAAAGGCTAACTGGAAAGATCAGGCCTTTCAAGAAGAAGTTTCAGAAGCAGAGCTTCTTAGCTTACAGACCAAGAGGGCTCTACGGGTTGCCTAGCCATTGATATAGATAGCAGCGCTATAAAATGGCTATTGTCCATCACCGACTGTGAAATGTAAGTGGAATGATTAAAAGGCAAGACTAGAAAAAGAGTAAAGAGAACAGAATAAGCTAGACAGCTTTTATTCGGTCCCAGTGGTAGCACAAGGGGTGGGGTGGCCTTCAGATCACCTGATCTTGCCAGTTAGCCTTTGAAGAATATTCTTTCGCTTATCACTATAATAATAATTTGAAGGGTATTTTCTTAAGCTTAGCAGGAATTTGCTGGAAGAAAATAATGGGGAATCCTTAAAAAAGAGGCACTTGGGCATCTGATGGGTGGAACTTGGTAGCTATGTTGCCAAGAGCGATTGGGATCAGTAAAGCATGGGGATGCTCAAGCACTGGTGCACATGGAGTGTCTGGGCCTAGTAAAAGATGGTAAGTTCGACCCAAGCCCCGAGTATGAGGAAGTATAAAAGGAAAAGGCCTAGCTATGTGCAATGTGGGCAACGTGATGAATTAGCAACAGGGACCAAGTAAATGCATGAGTTGGTAGTTATTTGCAACCAGTGCACACTCTTCTTATACACAGAGCAGTCAACAGGGAGTATCTGTGTTTTGTAAATGGATCAGGCTATCAAAATTGGATTTTCTTTGCAGTTGCAAAAAGAATATTCTGGTCCCTACTCCAAAAGCTGTCACTCAAATCTTAATAGGAGGAGGTCTATTCTGAGAAAGTGGCCCAAAAGTATTGAAGATTGAGCTTTTGGAGGGAAGTATGAAACACTGAGTTAAGGGAAGAGTTTGTCCATTTGACCAGTAAGGAGTATGTAGAAGTACAGCCACTCTGGGACCCATAGGAGCCTTGCCCCCCTGCTCTAGGAGCTAAGGAGGAGAAACAAGCACAGGAGTTGCATGGCTGGTCCACAGCTATCTCCTGCCACATAATGGAAGGACACAGATCTGTTCTCAATAAGGGGTTAGTCTGATCCACTGCTGTCTCCTGAGGCCGGACCTCCAGCCCCCATGTTGTTGGCTTGGGGTGGGGGTTCAGTCGGGGAACTAGGCCACCAGGGCCATGCTGTTTGGTGATCCCACGGACCTCCAGCCCCTGTGTTTGACAGGTCTGGGCTTTTGACAGCCTAGACCTGTCAAACAAGTGTGGGAGGATTGTGCCTAAATTTGCATGCTATTATCTCTGATCATAGGGGCAGTAAAGCCCCGCACTGTTCCAGTGCTATTTTTGGAGCGCTGTTTGGAACAGCATGGGGCTTTCGATCATCTGGGCTTGAGTGCCCTGAAAGAGGAGGGGGCTGGTCATTGGGGAGATCAGATCCTGACCCTCTATTAAAAAGATCATAATGGAGCTGCTGCCATAGGAGACCTTGTTAGGGAAAGGTCCTGCAAGTTGAAAGCAGTAGAGCTAGTGAGTGCTGCTACCTTAAATTACCAGGGGTTGCCAACCTACCCAAGGTCTTATTCACTAATTTGTTCTCAACAAGAAAAATTCAAAGCACTGTGACACAGAGCCATAAAGGAGGGCTAGAGTGAATACAAGAGGAGTTAGAGTACAGGAGAACTGTTGCCTCAAGGGAAAGAGTGAGAGGTGACACCTTGGGCTAAACCCTTGCCCAAAAATAATATACCAACTGATAAAGGAGCTACCGAGTATAGAATGGAGGCACTATGAGGAGTAAGGAACACTTACAGCAGAGCTTCCAAAGCCATGGGTCGGGACCCCAAATGGGGTCACAAAACCTGCCTCTGGGGTCACAACCTAGGTAGGCTCTCCATAGGTGCATCATTATTCTGGGAAAGGGAAAGAGTATGGGACTAGATATACCTCTTTTCTGTGGTTACGATAAAAGCAGTTTACATATTTTATACAGGTGGGTTAAGTGACTCATCCAGAGTCACAAGGAAAATGGGGTGGGAATCAAACCCAGTTCCCCAGGATCAAAGCCTGCTGCTCTAACCACTAGGCTGCTCCTCCACTGCACTTATTCTGTACCTCTGGGGGGGGGGGGGGGGAGGGGGCACAATTTACTTGGCTGCAATCATTGGGTCGCAGCCATGAAAAGATTGGGAAGTGTTGATTAACAGCTATCCAATCTGTGAAGAAGTGTGAGTGAAGTTGGAGTTTGAGGTGAAAAACACAGTTCAAATAAGAACAAGAGCTATTTTCTTGAATGAAACAATCTGATTCTTTTTTCAACTATCTTAACTTGCCTTTATAGATATTTTTCTTCTGGTTTTCATAACCTTCTTTTGTATATACTTGTACATTATTACTGCTACTCAGTGGTAGTTCTAAGTCGGCTGCCACCCGGTGTAGATCGCCACTGCGCACCTCTGGTGCATCACCCCCCCCCCCCCCCAATGCTTCCACACCCCCCGGCACAAATTTCAGCTCCTGGGGGTGCAGGGAGCAGTAGTGTGGCTGTTGGCTCCAACGGTAAACTGCCCCGGAACAGGAAGTAACTCACAGAGAGCAGGGAACTGGTAGAGCCAACAGCCACACGGCTGCTCCCTGCACTCCCTTGCAGCGTGCACCTGGGGCGGACTGCCCCCACCGCCCCGCCCTTGGTAAGCTACTGTTACTACTTATCATTGCTATAGTACTACTAGACATACACCGTGCTTTACACAAACATATGAGAAAATCCCTGCTCAACTGGGCTTACAATCCATTTAAAACAGAAAAGAGGACAAAACACTGGAGAGTACATTAAAAGTACATTGATTTTAAAGCCAGAATGGTCTCCAGTCCCTTGCTGCTTTTTTTTCTGAATTTTCTGTACTAATTATTAATCTACCCAACATATTAAGCTGATTAGCAGGGGGTCCTTTAATTGTCTTGTGTGCTGCGAGGGAGAGAGTTGGGAAAGCTGGAGTACAATTTTTTATCATATATCTTACTGTAACAGTTATGTATCTTCCTGTAGGTAACCCTCAACCCCAATATACAAGAAGTCTGCTACTTAAAGTTTAGGTAATAAAACGGGAGTTTGGAGATAGGGAACCCATTTAGGCTGGCAAGATTTTAGATTCCATGTTTCTGTTAAGGTATTGTTAAACAATGTTGAGTTGTAAAGTATGAATGATTAACTAATTACAAGTGGTAGCCTTATTATTTCTAATCCATGTAATGACAGTCTTTGTATTTATTATTATTTTTTTTACAGTGGTGGATAAGGGAAGAGTTTAGATTGCTTCCATTCTGACATAGGCTACACTGAACCTTGCTACATGAATATATTACACTGGTAAATCCCTAGTGAAGGAAACTGGGAAAAAATTATGCTGACCATTGCTAAAAGGTACATGAAGTAACAGGTTTCTCATTTGCGGGCTATATGTATTTTTATAGTCTACTGCAAATGTTTGCACAAGTTAACACATTTTCATAATAAGTCACATGATGCAGGATGGTGGATCTTAGAGAAGTTTTTAAGTTTATGGGCCTACTTACTAAATTATGGTAACAGTTAACACATGGCTGCAGAACTTCCCTGATTCGCACGATACCTGGATGCTGCAGCAAGAGGTGGGACGGGGTAAAGAATGGGCAGATTATGGGCATGGTAAGTACCTGTAGTTATTGGACGCTGAATCACTACTGTCATGGCTGCAGATAGTGTGGAACTCATTCTGAAATTGGCAGATAGCAGTAGTACCAGAAGACTACCATTAGGGTTCAGTAGTGTCATTTTGACCCAGACAGGTGACAGACTAGGAGCACCTGGAGATCACTTTTGATGCCTGCCCTGGTTCCTCCTTCCCCCCCCCCCAATGAAACTAGACACCAGGTAAGAGCTGAGAGAGTTGTTGGGAAGAGTGGGAAGTTCTTCAATCAGAATCAAGATGGCTGTCAGGGGCAGGGGTTCTTAAAGCTATGCTGGTGAGGCTGTGCAGGGGTAGGGGATACTGTTTTATATTTGCGCTAGTGTCAGTGCAGGTAAAAAGCTGTCTTTTGTTCATGAAAAGAAATGGCTGTGTCGTAAGTGAACCACTTGCTGTGCGGCCATTTTGGGGGGGGGAGCACTTACTGCTACCCACTGAGGTGGCAGTAAGGGCTCCCACACTAACCCGACGCTGCTCGATTGCCGCAAGGTAAGCACTGGTACTATAAAATTGAAAATATTTTTGTAGTGTCAGAAATGGCATGTGATTGGGGTGGGAACTACCATTGGGCCCCTTAGATTGTGAGCCCAGTAGGGACAGAGAAAGCACCTGTATAAAATAAATGTAATCCACTTTGGTTGTACCACAGAAAAGCAGTATATCAAATCCTGACCCCTTGAAGTAAAAGCTTGTAGGCAAGAAACATGCTTTTTTGTATGTGAAAATATTGGAATTGGAAGCAATGGCATATCAGAGATTGTAGACGGCAAACACTTTCACTATAACTTTTTTCAGATGATACTGTACAATATACTTGTTCAACCTGCCAAAGCACAAATTGTCTTTGTGTGGCCTTTAGCAAAAGCTTGGTGGTGGCCAACTTTGTTTACATACAGGTTTGTGAACTATAGTTTAATAAAGAAAACTTGATAGATCACCTTTCTAAACAAATCAAGGTGGTTTACAATTCAGAATAAACCTGAATTGGGCTTTGGCCCTGTGATGGTGATGCAGGAGTTGAACAGACTGACAGACAAACCACGCCAGATACATGTTTTGTCTTTATATTCATATTTCTTAGTTATGTTGAAGAAAATTAGAAGTATCAAATTATATTTATGTGCTAAGTATGCAGGTTTCAAAGAAGCATTTAGGGATAATAATCAGGTAGAAGTTGTGATTAATTTGTTGGGAGGGGAGGTTAGATATCTTGGTTTTCAGACTGAAACATAAGTGTGTTAAACTGAACAGATGTATATGTGAGTGAGGTTATGTATAGGACTTTTATTCCTTGGTGTTTACAAATTGTACATGCAAGTGTTTGTTTTCTGTTAATGAGGGGTTTATAAGGGTCCCAAAAAATCTATGTTTAATGGTGTTTTCACACCACACCACACCACAGGAACAACTGCTGGGCATCTTTTCTGATGGAATCACCATGTATGTTTGTGTGACTTAGGAGCTACCAGTATAGAAAAGGCACAAAAACTAAGTGGAGGATATAAGCAAGCTAGAGAGGATGAGAGAGCTGAAATGGAAGTGGTGTTTTTCCAGCGTTTATCCAATAAATCCCTATATAATAATAATCTTTTTTTTTTGCTTTGGGGTATTTTATCACTATTTATTGATTAAAACCTAAAATCAGAAGCTAGTTATGTGCAATACCTTATAAAAGTGTTCCCACATGCGCATGATTTTCACTTTCTCCAGTCTAAAAAGTACAATTCAAAATGCATTAAAGTAGGAGTTTGTTTTACTGGTCTATATAAAACACACCTGGCTGGGGAGGGCCAGATGCTAGTTCTGTCTGGCATGCTGGTTTGGTTTTCAGTTCTGCTGCTGCTGAGGGATTGCAGTAGCATAGGAGGTGTGTGCTTCTGGAGAGTTTGGGAGTGAGTCTGTTACAGATTAAGCACTTTTTAATAAGGTACGTGTTCTTTAGAGGAAGTGTATTTTCTGATGTTCTTATAGAAGTCGACTAGTAACCTATTTTATGAATAAATCCTGTGTATGACATTCTTCGACTTCCTCGTGTTCTTGCTGTCTACACCAGTGGCATAGCTACGGGGGGCCATGGCCCCTGGTTTGGCTGGCGGGGTTCCTCAACCCCCGCCAGCTAAAGCGTTTGTCCCACGCTGGTCTCACATGGCCTAGTGCCCTGTTCTGTGCATGCTCAGTTTCATTAAAACGAGTGTGCACAGCGACTGAAAACAGAACAGGGCGCCAGGCAATGTGACAACAGCACAGGACAAACGCTTTAGCTGGTGGGGGTTGGGGAACTCTGCTAGCCAAGCTACCTATGAGGTGGCGGTGGGGGGGGGGGGGGCAGCCATGGGGGGGGGGGGGGAAGTGACAGCGAGAGGGCAGCGGTGGGGAGGCGGCCCAAAATGTGCCCCCCTACCTTGGGCTCTGGCCCCCCCTCCCGTTGAGGTCTGGCTAAGCCCCTGGTCTACACTACCCCTTTGCCTAACCTTACAGAAGTTCACAATATGATATGAAGTTGTCCTGTTATAACATTACCCCCACAGAACAGTTTGAACATAAACAGGAAAGCTTGGAGCACAATCATCAATATTTCAAACTTCCCCTGCCTACATACCAAATTTCAATGAAAATTTCTTTGTACTTATTTGAGATCCATGATGAAGAATGGACCTCCTGATATGTCCCCAACTGATATGGCCACACTTTCCTCTCTGCCACATCAAGAGGACAAATGATCAAGTATAGAAGCATCCAAATTCACAAATGAGAAGAAAGTCAGCATGTTAATGAAAAATATTTAAATGCAAAGAGGAGAGTGATGACTGATGTAATGAGTTTGTTTGCGACTATATATTTTTAGCTTTTTGGCTACATTAGCATCTAAGATTCCTCAGCTCTCCTGATATTTTTATACTGATTAATTTTTCTGGTGGAACATATTTGACAATTTCTCTTGACTTTTTTAAGCATATAGAAATTTATCACTTTTCTTTGGAAACTATTTATATTGCATGATTGGGTTTCAGGCAGCAGTAAAAAAAAAAAAAACTGCAGAAGATTTATGATTGGCATTTTGCCCTGTATGGGCACATCTTGAAGCCTGAAGGCACCCTGGCCATCAGGAAGACAAACAGGGCAAGTTAAACTTAATGGTGGAACAGCATGAGGAGACAAGGATAGGATTTGTATTGAGGGGTGGAGAGAATTGACGGCGACTGAGGAGTGAGTAAAGAAAAAAAAAACCTGAGACATTACTATAGAGAGAAAATTCTTAAAGAAAGCATGGCCCATGTGTGTGCAATATGGAGAAAAAGAGGACTGGAGAACTGCAGAAACACCCACATTTGATTAGAAAGGCTTTTTGATCTGAGTCTGAGAAAGTGAGCTCAATGTTGGCTGTGTCGGATGATGTAGTGTAGCTGATTTCATCTTGCTTGTTGATACAGAACATAGTATTTCTGAAAACATGCAAACTTAAACATCTGCTATACTTATAATAGTGTTAAATCTACCCAACTACTTTGTTACTGTTGACTCTCTTAAATTTTAGTGTGATAAAACAGTACTCTATTTCTACAAAAAGATATTAATACTTAAAAAACAAACCCACAACAACAAACTTTTCCCAGATCTTAGCATGCAAACTTTGGGTTTCCTCAAGCTTCCTCTGCCATAGTATTTCTTCTGCACAGTGCACTGGGCAATATACTGTGTGTTTTCTTGGCTGATAAAATTCTATGATATACACAAAAATTACACAGAAGAAGAAATAAATGTCTAGAGATCTACTAAATGAGACAACGTGCAGTTATTATTTAGAAAATATATTTCCAAGTGTAGCTCCGCACTGTGGGAGGCAGTAACAATGTATGCAGGGCAGCCATGACACATTCCAGGAGGGAGAGGGAGGACCCAAACCAGAACACTCCTACAAACATAAAATGGTGCCAGACACAGCCAGGGAATGTAACAGGGTAGGGTACAGCTTTACTAATCATACTCATTCCTTATACTTTGCCTAGCTTAAGTACCTGAACTCTTCTAAATTAAGTTTTATGTTTTATTTGGACACTAGTAAAAAGCCCCGTTTCTGATGCAAATGAAACGGGGGCTAGCAAAGGTTTTCTTCTGTGTGCATGTGGGAGTGTGTGTGTCCCTGCCCTCTGCCCTCTCTCCCTTCCCCTGTGCTGTCTGTCCTCTCTGTCCCCTCCCCCCTCGGAGTCGAGTCCTTCAGTGTTAAGTTTCCTGCTGTGCTGTGTTTGTGTTACAGAGATAGTGAGGGCTTCTGTCCTCTCTCCCCCCCCACCCCCGAGTCCTTCACTGTTACAGAGAGAGCGATTTGATTCCGTGATTTGCTGTGTTTTCCTTCACTGTTTGTGTTTGTTAATATGTGTTGTAGCTTAAGGCCTATCCACTGGAATGGTGGTGGGCCAAGTTACAGGACTTTGGTCAGCTGAGAAGCCTTGACTAGGCCTGATAACCCACTAATGGCATTACAGTTGAGAACCTGCAAAAGCAGGACTATATGATGAGTCTTAATAAAACTTGGTACACCTTACAAATTGAATATAGCACATATGATGATTGAATAATGGACTAAAATGGATAAAATCTGGTTTTTAAAATGAAGTTTGTGGTACTCAGATCATAAGAGCATATGAAAGTAGATATGAAACAGATGTCAATAATAGGGTATTTTTGTATCAAGAAGAGAAAAAAAAAGATGTTTACAAAAGCGGAAATGTCACAAACAGGTGCAAGATATTTTTGTAATAAGAAAAAAACATGTTATTGACAATAGCGGAAATCTTGTAATAGCTAAAACCGGAAAGAAGAAGGTACAGATGGACATCTGCCGGAAAAGGGAAAAAAATGATTCAGAGGTTGTGAAATATTAAGAAAAAAAAAGCTCTTGCCATTAACTTGCATTAGGACCTGTGCCTATAAAAGAGAGAAGATTTTGCCAGATAGTTGGAACATTCCCCAACTTGTCTTGGAGAACAGAAGCTCTGTTCCATTGAACCCAGAACCTGTCTGATGAATGTATTGAATAGAAGACTTTATTTTGGTAAGAATAAACAAAATCCTATTTCTGAAAACTATCCTTGTCTTTATTTCTACTTATTCTTTATCTGTCATTTATTCTACAAAGAAAACCATACACAAGAGATCTTCACTCCTTGAACTAACTAAGATAGATCTTTATATGTGGGAACAGAATTGGCCAAAGATCTCCTTAAAATCTATTAGACAGAAAGATGTGGTCATGGGAATAAGGTGTGAACTCCGCCTTCTGATGGCTCCCCAGAACAGACCCCCATGGGAACTAACGCTCTTTATTCCTCCGTTTAGAGGGGTCAAGAAGGGGTCTAAAAGGGGAAGAAATTAAAACAGTGTTGAACCCCGTCCGTGCCCACTGACCCATGGTCCACTCTCTGCTGTCCTTCTGTTTCTTATTCTGTCTATTTCTTGGACACAGAGGGGAGTTTCTGGGTGTCCAAGGTCTCCTGGGAATGTTTCTCCCGCTTTCAATCTTCCTTTCCCTCCTTCACCCCTTGTCCCAGTCTACGTGTTTTGTCTTCTGACCTGTTACTGCGCCTTTCCGTGTTCTCTTACTTTCCAGGCACGTGTCATTTGCCAGGAATTATACGATCAGGGTTACGTAAAATCGCCCCCTAATCCGGATAATCCATCCATGCCTATTCTTGCGCCTGAATGCTTGACTCCCCCTACATGGGATAAGCTTGGTGCACGACCTAAAGTCAGATCCCCTCCCTCAGCAGAGGAGTTGGAAGCTCTTCTTCAGCGACCTCTGTTACTTCCAGCCAAACCAGTTACAGAAGGAAGTCGAACCGAGCCTCCTCCGATGCTCGATTTTTCCTCACCTTTACTAAGTGATGCGATCCCGTCCTTCGCCGACGATTCACCTCGGCTTACTTTACCCACGGCTCTCCCCCTTACCACCCCGGTCCCTTCGGGTACACGACCTATGCCACAAAATGGCAGTATATTGGCCAGTATGGGAGATGACCTCGCATTCGTTTCAGATGGACTTCGTTCCTTACGTAAGTCCGTTACAGCACTTCCGGACACTGTTGCAGCTGCAGTATCTAGATCCCAATTGCCCCAACAACATGATTTTATTTCTCATTACACCAGACAGCGCCACCCTCAAAGTTATCTTACCACTGATGGTTCTAGCTGGTGCCTTCCAGTCATTGACAGTCCCCGTAACCCTACAATTTTCTCTGCCCTAGATACCAGTGCAGAGCATATCCTTCCTAGTCCACCTAGCACACCCGCCCAATATGTGGCATTACATGAGAATTCATGGCATTATGTTCAGCCATGGATTGATAATCTTGCAGGATGGTCTGAGGCTCTCCAGCCCCAGTCCGCCCTTTTCCCACGTGAAGGATCCTTGCGGTCTGACAAGCTCTCGTTAGTGCGAGACCTTATTTATGACCACCCTGACCCCCATTGGGATCAGAAGACAACCCTTTACCTAATCCAGGGTCTTCAGGTTTGGAAAAAGTATGAAAATCAATTCCCCCCACCTGCCGCAACAGGGAAACTTCCATCCTCAAATGCTAAACTCTTACCCCTACTGAACAAGATGTCAGGTGGTGTCCCTCATACGGAGTACACCCCACTTTCGGCTGTTGAACTAAATAGCCTTATACTGCAGCTCCCAGATATTGCAATGGGAGGCAACCGATGGTTAAAGAAATTGCAGGACATTACACTAGGCTCCACCTTGTCAGTCGGTGATATGAAAGCGTTATTGGGCAGAACCCCACATGCTAGTGTCACCGACATATTTACCCAATCGGGCTATGCCAAATTTGTAACAGATACCCAGTATGATGGCAATCCTTTGACAGAGATTCAGACCAAAGTATTTCAGGAAATCCGGACCATGTATCCGGCTCTTAAAGATTTTTCAGTTATCACTTCCCAAAGATGGGAAATGGACTCAGAGCCTATTGAGGCTTACTTGCTCAGACTCCAAGATCTTTTTAAAGAAGAGACAGAGGAAAAATTTGACTCTGATAATGCTCTTCCAGTGTTCTACCATTTACTTAAGGGAACCTTACCTTCAGAAATAAAAAATAAATTGGAGAACACAGTTGGTCTCCAACTGGAAAAATGGCCAAAAATTCGTGAACACATCCTTCATCATTGCAGACGGCTTATTAAAAGCAAGCAAGATGAAGCTCAACATCGTAAGACAGTACGCACTAACTTAGAAGTGCTACAAACTGAAGATCTCAAAGAGAAAAGAGCTTCCAAGAGCTCTGACACAGATCCCAATACCCCCGAGACCTCCCCCCCTGTTATTGTTATGTATGCTGACCAACACTATGACAATAACACCCGAAATCAGGGCCCACGGCCCTACCGCCCAGACCGTAGAATTGATTACCCTGAAGAACGTGGTCGCCGCTTAAAACCTCAAAGAGGCCCCCCAAGGGGGCCCCCTGATTCCAATGGACGACCCAGAGACTACCGTTCCCGGCCTAGTCCTGATCGCTTTCCAGATGTCCTGTGCTTCCGCTGTCAGGAATATGGTCATTATGCACGTGAATGTCCACAACCATTACAAAACAGACCCAGACATGTAGTACGGCAAGAACGGCAAGAACGGCAGTCTTTCCCTTTGTGGAATCCAGATCAACGCCGCCCACAGTGACTAGGCGTGGTCCACACTACAGCAGGACTGGATGATCCTATGATCACCTTGTTAATCTGTGAAGTTCCCGTCCCCTTTTTAATTGACACAGGCGCCTCTCGCTCTGTGCTTGCCCACGTTCCGCATAAACTGCAGAAATTTCTCAAAGGTTCTCCAGACAACATTACCACTACAGGATTTGATGGTGTCCCAACGGACACACCACTGCTTGAACCCCTGCCCATTAAATATTCCGATCTACAACTTTCGGCTCCTTTTTTGTACGCTCCACTATGTCCTGTCAATTTACTTGGAAGAGATCTGTTGACATTGTTTCACTTTGAAATTCATTTTGATCCTTCCCCTAATGAAAGCACTTCACTCATGATGGCTGTCACCTCTATGGTTGAGAAACAAATAGAGATTGCACTAAATGACCTACCAGGATTTCTTTGGGCCACACCTGAGAAACCCTATGGTGAAGTAACAGGCCCTCCCCATCGTATCCAGCTCTTACCTGGCTGTAAAGGCCCCAAAATCGCCCAATATCCACTGAAGCCTGAAGTTATTGCTGGAGCTCAGGAACAAATTGATTCCTTGTTACAGCAGGGTATTATTGAAAAGTGTAATTCACCATACAACACTCCATTGTTCCCTGTCCCAAAGAAGGATCCTGGAACCTTCCGTATAGTACAAGACTTACGAGCACTAAATGACCTCACTTACGCTACATTCCCAAATGTAGAAAACCCGACTACACTCCTCAATAGCATCTCCTTGCAGACATACCATTCCACTATTGATTTATCCAACGCCTTCTTTTCCATCACTCTCGACCCTGTAAGCCGACCGCTAACGGCTTTCCAATTCAATAACACAACATATCAGTGGACTCGTCTTCCCCAGGGGTTTACTGACAGTCCTACCATCTTTTCCCAAACTTTAGCAGGACACATACAGGAATTTAAACGTGACAGGTATGTTCTCCCACCACATACTTCTATTGTTCAGTATGTGGATGACATGCTCATCACATGCCCTGACTTTGATACTTGTGTTCAAGTCACCTGTGACTTTCTGGGCTTTCTTGCTACGAAAGGCTACAAAGTTAACAGGAAGAAATTAAAAGTTGCTCAGACACATGTTACCTTTCTTGGCCATCACATTGGCCCCCGTCAGAAGGGCCTAGGTCCCGATACCCTACAACACGTTTCTTCTTTGCGTGTGCCCACAACAGTTTCTGATCTCAGAGGTGTCCTTGGCATGCTAAATTTCTGTCGCCTTTGGATACCCAATTATTCAGCCCGAACTCAGCCGTTTTACATGAAACTACAAGGTAAACAGAAAGTAAAACATGAATCATTACACTTTACAGCTCAGGAAACAGCTGATCTTATGGCCCTTGTGAAGGATGTTATGCTTTCCTCACCATTGGCAACCATTGATGTTTCTCAGGATGTGCACCTTTGGGTTGTGCATACCGAGGATACTTGGTCTTGCCTAATTACACAAGAACATGATGATCTTGCATGCGGTTACCTTTCAGGAACTTTTTCACCCGTTGAAAGAGCTTTTGCTACTTGTGAGAAAGGTCTTGTTGCCGCCAGTACTGCTGTTACCAAACTTTACAGCTACATTCCTCACCTTCCGGTGATCCTCCACACGTCCCATGATGTTAAATATCTATTGGACAAACAGATTAGTCACATGACTGTCTGCCGTTTGCAAAAGTATCAAGTACTTTTGTTTAGTGTAGTGCACTCCATTCACCCCTTAACCTTAACTGACCTTCAACGTCTGGATCCACTGCTCACCGTAACAGAGACAGCACAGAATGCTATCTTTCCCCATGAGTGCACTACCCAATTATCTGTACCCGAATCTCTCCATGTACATTCTGAAATCTTGCAGAGTGGCGAGGTTTGGTTTACAGATGGTTCTCAGCAAAACGGAGTTGCCGGTTTTGCTGCCCTCCGTTATACACCAGAAGAAGATATACTGGATCCCGTACAATTCAGGTTACCAGATGCATTCACAGCCCAAACCGCAGAACTTGCAGCGGTTTTGTACGTCCTACTGTTTAAAGCACTACACTCAGATTTAAGTGTTGTCACTGATTCAGACTATGTTTTTGCTTCTCTGCATTCCCATGTCCGCAAATGGAACCAGAGAGGGATGATCTCCTCTACTGGGCAACCTTTAAGTCACTTACCTTTGTGGTCTGAACATTTTGATGCACTGGAGAAGCGCCATCAAAAAGGTCTCCGCACTAGTATCTCCTGGATTAAGGCACATCAGGAGACGGTTTTTTCTTTTGCCATCAACGGCAACCATGCTGCTGATGAACTAGCCCGTGAGGTCACTTCCCTTTCCAGTCTTTCTTCCGGAACAGCTGCCGATGCGACACTTCCGGTCATTGCGTCCGAAGCACCACTCCTTGACACGCCTCCTTCAACTCCATCCGATTCCATACATTCTGATTCCTCCTCTCCAAGTACCCCTCCCCTTTTTCATGCACCTCCCATCATTACCCCTCCCTTATCTTCAGTACCGGATTTTCCTCTGAACGAGCCTACTCCTCTTGTTACTTCTGAATCCCTGACTTCCGATTTCTCTTCTACCCTCACTTCCTCACTTACTCAAGCGGAAATCACCTTATGGAAGCAAGCTGGCTGTTTTCTTAATCCTAATGGTATTTGGATCCATCCCAATGGTCAACTATGTGTTTCACAGCATGTTTTGTCTCTCCTCCTGCATGCCCTCCATTACCCTTTGCATTTGAATGCTAATACACTGTATGATCAACTGTCTTCCAAATTATGGGCTCCCCAAATGATGCCCATGTGTCACACTGTAGTTCACAATTGTTACAAATGTTTCTTGTATACACCTAAACGGGGACCCGTTATTCCTTCAGGTCATTTGCCTGTTGTCCAGGGACCTGGCCAACATTGGTATATTGATTTTACAGATATGCAGACACCTGTTCGTGGTAAACGGTATCTGCTTGTCTGCGTGGACGCTTTCTCTAAGTGGGTGGAAGCTTTCCCTTGCACTACAGAAACTGCACAGATCATGGCCCAATCACTTTGTAATGAAATTATCCCTCGATTTGGTATTCCTGGTACTGTTAGAGCTACTGTTAGAAATATGCAATCTGTCCCTAAAATCGAGTGTAGTACCGGAAGACTGGAGGGTAGCCAATGTTACTCCGATTTTTAAGAAGGGTTCCAGAGGAGATCCGGGAAATTATAGACCGGTGAGTCTGACGTCGGTGCCGGGCAAGATGGTGGAGGCTATTATTAAGAATAAAATTGCAGAGCATATACAAAAACATGGACTGATGAGACAAAGTCAGCACGGATTTAGTGAAGGGAAGTCTTGCCTCACCAATCTAATGCATTTTTTTGAGGGGGTAAGCAAACATGTGGACAATGGGGAGCCGGTTGATATTGTATATCTGGATTTTCAGAAGGCGTTTGACAAAGTGCCGCACGAAAGACTCCTGAAGAAATTGCAGAGTCATGGAATCGGAGGTAGGGTATTATTATGGATTAAGAACTGGTTGAAAGATAGGAAGCAGAGAGTAGGATTGCGTGGCCAGTATTCTCAGTGGAGGAGGGTAGTTAGTGGGGTCCCGCAGGGGTCTGTGCTGGGTCCGTTGCTTTTTAATGTATTTATAAATGACCTAGAGATGGGAATAACTAGTGAGGTAATTAAATTCGCCGATGACACAAAATTATTCAGGGTCGTCAAGTCGCAGGAGGAATGTGAACGATTACAGGAGGACCTTGCGAGACTGGGAGATTGGGCGTGCAAGTGGCAGATGAAGTTCAATGTTGACAAGTGCAAAGTGATGCATGTGGGTAAGAGGAACCCGAATTATAGCTACGTCTTGCAAGGTTCCGCGTTAGGAGTTACGGATCAAGAAAGGGATCTGGGTGTCGTCGTCGATGATACGCTGAAACCTTCTGCTCAGTGTGCTGCTGCGGCTAGGAAAGCGAATAGAATGTTGGGTGTTATTAGGAAGGGTATGGAGTCCAGGTGTGCGGATGTTATAATGCCGTTGTATCGCTCCATGGTGCGACCGCACCTGGAGTATTGTGTTCAGTACTGGTCTCCGTATCTCAAAAAAGATATAGTAGAATTGGAAAAGGTACAGCGAAGGGCGACGAAAATGATAGTGGGGATGGGACGACTTTCCTATGAAGAGAGGCTGAGAAGGCTAGGGCTTTTTAGCTTGGAGAAGAGACGGCTGAGGGGAGATATGATAGAAGTGTATAAAATAATGAGTGGAATGGATCAGGTGGATGTGAAGCGACTGTTCACGCTATCCAAAAATACTAGGACTAGAGGGCATGAGTTGAAGCTACAGTGTGGTAAATTTAAAACGAATCGGAGAAAATTTTTCTTCACCCAACGTGTAATTAGACTCTGGAATTCGTTGCCGGAGAACGTGGTACGGGCGGTTAGCTTGACGGAGTTTAAAAAGGGGTTAGATAGATTCCTAAAGGACAAGTCCATAGACCGCTATTAAATGGACTTGGAAAAATTCCGCATTTTTAGGTATAACTTGTCTGGAATGTTTTTACGTTTGGGGAGCGTGCCAGGTGCCCTTGACCTGGATTGGCCACTGTCGGTGACAGGATGCTGGGCTAGATGGACCTTTGGTCTTTCCCAGTATGGCACTACTTATGTACTTATGTACTTATGTACTTATGTAATAACCACGGATAATGGTACACACTTTGTGAATGAACTTTTGCAGAACCTCCTCCCAGCACTTGGCATTACTCACAGAACTGTCTGTGTCTACAAACCCACCAGTAATGGTTTGGTTGAAAGATACAATGGATTGCTCAAAACCAAAATGCGTCAGCTTATGGCAAATGGGATAAAGAATTGGCTTGATGCCCTCCCTTTGGCACTGTTATCTCTTCGTGCCACTCCATCCTCTTCCCTTAAACTGACGCCTTTCCAATTATGTACAGGTCGCCCAATGCGACTACTACCTGGCAATCCAGACACTCAATTGCCTGATCAATACTCAGTATATTGGGATATCTTACAGACTATTGTAAGTTCTCTGTCCTCAATTTCACAGGCTATTTCGGACAGAAGAGGGGATAGTGATGCCAATAGATCCCTCCCTTACAAAGTGGGTGATCTGGTGCACCGGCGTTATTATACGCACAAGACCTGGCGAGATCCCATCTACATTGGGCCCTTCAAGATAGAGGCTTTGTCAGCTACAGCTGCCAAGCTGGAGGACCACACATCCTGGGTCCATCTGAAAGATATACGAGCCTATCCGAATACTGAATCAGGCCTCCTTGATGTTTCCAGTTCAGCAGCCACTGGAGATACCTGCCCCACCGCGGACCCCATCTCCACCGCCACTGAGCCCAAGACCACCGACACCGCACCCAGCATCACTGTGTAATCACTTGGATCAACTAGACCAGAGACTTAATCAACTAGTTACACAAGACCAACCATCTCCCGAATCGCACCTACTAGATCTCACTGATATCACCATCCAAACGATTGCTGAGTCACCTGATTCACCACCTGAACAACCACCAGTACTTGAACCTGCCTTTGAGTGGCCATCCTCACCACCACCTTCTTGTGTCCCTGAATTTCCACTTCCCTACGTTGATCTACGTATCCGTCTCATCCGAATCCGCAACTTTGCAGGTGAATTGGATCTGGGTGAACCAGAATCTGAGCACTTTTTAACTCTGCAGAATTTGTACAGCAACATCAGTGAGCTGCTCGACATTTTACACTTGTATTTCCCGAATCAGGCCACATAAATGCCACGCCAAGTTCGGTCACAGTCCACTCCAGAAGAAACCATCCCTTTACAGACTATTCCCTTACAGAAAGTTCCAATCCCCTTACCACCTTCCTCAGCCACTCCAGTTGCTATACTCCTCCGCAGGGAATCAACCCTCCGCAGGGAACCAACCTCAGAGAACCTTTCCGCCCTTGACGACATCAAAGAACCAGATCCACAAAAAACTGAACTTTACCCTGTTGACAAGTTGACTCTGAACAGTTATCTGAAACCAACACCCATTGGTCCAACGACTTTGACGACACTTATCCGGAAGATGACACCATTCCAGACGACACGGACGCAAACAGCTCCGTGGCAAGTGTTGTTTCAGCAGCAGTTACGGTGTTACATCAGTACACCCTCTTCTTCTGCTTTCCATCTGCTCGATTGTTTGCTGTTGGACTTGTGTGCTTGATCCTACTTTGTATAGGTTTGGTGTTGTTTCTCACTACCCTGTTTACCTATACTGCTGACAGAAACCTCTTTGATCTTTGGATCACACTCAGTGCCTTTCCCACTGGCAACGTTACTTTGCCCGTTGGAAACGCCACGGTACTTGCAACTACTTCTGTACTTGCAACTACCCCTGCAGTACTTGCAACTACTTCTGTATTTGCAACTACTCCGGTTCCACCACCTACTACAGCAGCCTATTCAGAGCCCCAACAGTACACCACATTCACACGCTTGTTTGGACACACATCCCTCCAAACGATCAAAAAGATCAGTCCCCTTGCCACCAGGAATCCCACCCCCTGGGCAGACACATCTGCCACAACAGACTTTTCAACTGGCAATCCTACAGTGCCTATTGAAAACGCTGCGACTACTCCTGTCCTTACTGATTCTTCTGTTTTGCATTCTACAAGTGTTTCCGATACTAACAGTAGCTCGGACAATATTGTCCCCACTATTACAAATACTTTTGAGGATAATATTACCTTGTCTGAATTGCGAACCACCCCTCCTCCTTATCCTTTGGTGCCTAATACTGACGTTCCTCCTCCCACGAATACTTCCTTAACTACTCCAAATATCAGAGTCCCAGCTACACGCCCTCCCAGATAGCCCAACACCCCCATTAACTGTTACACCCGTGACATAATATATGTCCCATAGCAGACTAAACAATCAGCCTTCACCGCCGCAAACTGTTCCTTCCCTTGAATCTCCACCGTCGCCTAATTTAGATGATCAAGTAATCCCAGAGTACCTTTTAGATCCTCGAGAATTAAGATTTCCCCATTGGGACCCAGCTCCAGAAGACGATCCCAATTGGGATCCCCTCACTCGATATCAGACACTGTGTGAACCCTTACTTGAGAGTTGGACACTCGGTCCCAGTCGAACAGTTACTCATACTCTGGCATTATTTGGAGGAAGCTTGGGTTTACAGGTTGAACAGACTGATGAGCTCCTAATAAGACCAGAAACTGGTGACGTGGTGGATTTTTGGTTATTCACATACGCCATACTTGGCACTGACTGGATACCTTTTTTGTTTCTCAGAGAGGTTGGATTGGGACCTTTGGAAATATATAGTCTTTTCGAGGTACCCGATCCCACTGAGAAAGGGGCTATCAGAGTTTACCCCCCTTACCCAAGTCATACCTAAATGATATATCAAGTCTTGGTATATTTTGGGATATTGATTATTGTCATTGCAGCTCTTGCTAAAACCCTAGGGGTGATTCTGTTACTCACTTTTATTCTTAGCCGCCAATTGCCTTTTGTACAGTCCAGATCTAACATCTAATCATGAAAACTACCAACATGAAGTGCCTGGCCCTTTTCTTGTGTGTGCTCACCATGCCCATTGTACATGGAGCACAGGATTTAGAAAAATTTCTGCAAAAATTTACGACCACTTACGAAATAACATTACTCACCACAAAAGACACGACCACAATAACCCTTGATGTGTGTGCCTACACTATGTGTGGTGAACATCCTGTGCAGCAATATTTGTCAGCTTTTGAAATATACCTGTGTCCCTTCTCCAATTGCGGAAGTTGGGCGCAAGTATGGTGGTACACAGGTTCATGGGTTCCCTACTCAGGTAGCGAAATTCCAGATCTCAAAAAGAGCATTTCCATTATGAAATTGCGAGTGACTGGCCTTTGTTCAATGACCAAATGTAATCAAGTGGCTATCACTTTCAGAGGAGTAACGGCTGTTACATACAGAACTTATTCCTTAGGAATTGATGCCACAGGTAGAGACCCCATTGGCAAATTTAAGATTGTTCCACCCCCAGCCCAACCAGAAAAGAATCCTCTGATGCCAACAAAGATCCCAGAAGTAAAGATTCCTTACCAGATCGTGCCAATTAATAATTCCAAAGATTTAATGGCATTAGAAACAGGATTTGGAGAGACAAACTTGTGGCTCGAATGGGCACATTATACTACAAAGAGTTTGAATGTCTCTAATTGTTATTTTTGTTCCCATGCAAGAGCAGAACCAACAGTAGTCCCCTTTCCTTTAGATCTTCACAATGACCCAGATGGTTTTTGGTGTATGCTAGAGTTACTTCAGGTAACAACTGAAGTGAATCAGTCTTGTCAACATCTTGACGAACACCACCCCTACTTACCTCCTCGGATGAGGGTTCCACCTGCATTCAGGATTCCAGATCCTGCTACCAGATATCATACATGTCTGGAACGATATGGGGTGAAAAATACACGGTTTCTAGGGAATTTGACCAATTGTAACACAACCCTAGAAAAAGGGACTCTGCGAAATCTGAACCTCACAGAGTTTTCACAGGCTAGAGCAGACATATGGTGGTACTGTGGAACCCATACTATCCACCATACACTTCACAGAAGTTGGACAGGCAGATGTGCCTTAGTCAAATTGGTAATTCCAATCATTATAGCATCCTTGCTCCCTCCTCATAGCAGCTCTTCCTCACGAGTGAAGAGAGATGCTATGCCTGGATCCTTTGATGATCGGGTCTATATAGATGCAATTGGAGTTCCAAGAGGGGTTCCTGATGAGTTCAAAGCCAGAAACCAGATAGCCGCAGGGTTCGAATCAGTTTTCTTTTGGTGGGCTACTATAAATAAAAATTTAGACTGGATTAACTATATATACTACAACCAGCAGAGATTTGTCAATTACACCAGAGACGCGGTTCAAGGAATTGCAACACAATTAGATGCCACCAGCAGAATGACGTTAGAAAATAGATTAGTGCTTGACCAGATTTTGGCAGCGGATGGCGGGGTGTGCCGTAAGATAGGTACACAGTGTTGCACTTTTATCCCCAACAATACTGCTCCAGATGGATCGATCACCAGAGCTTTACAAGGCTTAACCTCACTGTCACAAGAATTGGCAGAGAACTCTGGTGTCGACACATCTTGGACTGGTTGGATGGATAAAGCTTTTGGTAAATGGAAGACATTTATCATTTCTGCAGCCACCACCATAATCATAGTGGTAGCAATTTTTGTACTGGTAGGATGCTGCATAATCCCTTGTGCTAGAGGCTTAGTAGAACGCTTAATTGAAACCGCAATAACAAAGAAGACAACGGCAGGACAATATGTCCTGTATGAAAATCTCCTTCCCAACACCACTGGAGATAACACATTGGACTATCTCCCTTTGAGACGGACCAATCGCTATGCAAATGCTAGAGACACTGTAGAAATGTCTGCAACTGTATAATCAATTACAGCACACAGGGATACAATATAGAACGTTAAGCTTTATGAAATGGTGTAATCTATAAGCAATATAACTATATAATCTATGCAAATATATACTTAAGATATAATCAGTATATAACCAAAGAATGATTGATTGTTATGAATATATATATACACCTATGTAAGAGTAAGATAGAACCTGCATATTAATGGGTAAAGAAAAATATTTTATAATTATAGTATGTTGCCTAACTGTAAAAATGGATAAGAAGGATTGAAATGACTGAAGTAGTGCCTATGTTATGATCTGAATCTCCGTAATCTGACCATATCAGGTTTTTGAATAAACTCTCCAGACCAATAGTTTTATGGGATACCTTCTGGAATGGATGGTACCATGGTATGTTAACCCTGGTGTCACCCTATGGGATAGGGTGAAGAGGGGAATGTTAATATGTGTTGTAGCTTAAGGCCTATCCACTGGAATGGTGGTGGGCCAAGTTACAGGACTTTGGTCAGCTGAGAAGCCTTGACTAGGCCTGATAACCCACTAATGGCATTACAGTTGAGAACCTGCAAAAGCAGGACTATATGATGAGTCTTAATAAAACTTGGTACACCTTACAAATTGAATATAGCACATATGATGATTGAATAATGGACTAAAATGGATAAAATCTGGTTTTTAAAATGAAGTTTGTGGTACTCAGATCATAAGAGCATATGAAAGTAGATATGAAACTGAGATGTCAATAATAGGGTATTTTTGTATCAAGAAGAGAAAAAAAAAGATGTTTACAAAAGCGGAAATGTCACAAACAGGTGCAAGATATTTTTGTAATAAAAAAAAACATGTTATTGACAATAGCGGAAATCTTGTAATAGCTAAAACCGGAAAGAAGAAGGTACAGATGGACATCTGCCGGAAAAGGGAAAAAAATGATTCAGAGGTTGTGAAATATTAAGAAAAAAAAAGCTCTTGCCATTAACTTGCATTAGGACCTGTGCCTATAAAAGAGAGAAGATTTTGCCAGATAGTTGGAACATTCCCCAACTTGTCTTGGAGAACAGAAGCTCTGTTCCATTGAACCCAGAACCTGTCTGATGAATGTATTGAATAGAAGACTTTATTTTGGTAAGAATAAACAAAATCCTATTTCTGAAAACTATCCTTGTCTTTATTTCTACTTATTCTTTATCTGTCATTTATTCTACAAAGAAAACCATACACAAGAGATCCTCACTCCTTGAACTAACTAAGATAGATCTTTATATGTGGGAACAGAATTGGCCAAAGATCTCCTTAAAATCTATTAGACAGAAAGATGTGGTCATGGGAATAAGGTGTGAACTCCGCCTTCTAATGGCTCCCCAGAACAGACCCCCATGGGAACTAACGCTCTTTATTCCTCCGTTTAGAGGGGTCAAGAAGGGGTCTAAAAGGGGAAGAAATTAAAACATGTTACAGAAAGAGCGAGGGCGGGGCAGACACTCATGGGGAAACCGGATATCTCTCCCCCTTCACACTTCCGGCTGGAGGCTTCATTTAGAACGTTGGTGGTGCCTTTTATATATAGAGATTGCTGTTTATTTTATGCTATTATACTCATATTTGCTGAGAACAATTATTTAGAATATAATTGTTGTTAAAATGTACTTATATTCCTAAATATGTCCCCCTTCTTTCGCCCATTTTGGGGAAGGATAGGAGAGTGAGAAGATAATTTCCTGAAATGTTCCAGAAATATCACCAAATGAATTGGCCTGCCATGAACAAGAAAGCAAGGCCAGTGTCCCTTCTGGGTGATACTGTGTAGCCCATCAATTTCAAGTAAGGCTGCCAGAACTATGATGATAATTTTGTAACATCTTACTAGGAACAGGCTGAACCAGGCATCGGACAAACCCCAGCCATGCCTCTTGACATCTATACTCTCAGTATCTCTAATTCTCTCCCTTTCTTCTGCCAATGTAGGGATAGGTTTAGTTTGTAGTGATCGGACCAGGGTGTTTCTGTCCATTTAATATCTGTTACTGTTAAGTTCTGGTCTGTTGAAAGTTTGTGTGAGATGAGATTGAGTGTGTGCCCTTTGACGTGGGTCGCTTGCATTTGTGGCCAGTTGAGCTCCCATAAATGGAAGAATTCCTTACATTCTCATGTGTTACTAGAGTTTGTGTCTTCTAAGTGAAGGTTGACGTCTCCTAATATTAGTATGTTGGAGTTGGTTACACATGTGTTTGAAATGAAGTCCATGAAGTTTATCTGGCCTTCGTTCCAATTACCTGGAGGTCTGTGAAACAGGACACAATTCAAATGATCGCATAGGGTTTTGTTGCGGATTCTGATTGAGGCAATTTTGAGTTGAGGTGTTATGGACTCGGCAGTGGTTTTGGGGGTGAAGTGGGATCGATAGAGTAGTGCTATGCCACCACCTCTCTTTTCCTTTCTGGTCCAGTGCGTGATTTTATAACCTGGTGGGCACAGGTCTAGAATTATAGGGTCCTTTTAGTCATAGATCCAGGTTTCAGTGATGAAGAGTAGATTGAGGTTTTCTGACATGATCCAGTCTATTAGTATTTCTGTTTTATTTACGGCGGATCTGGCGTTGATGTAGCCTACTTGGATTGTTTGGAATGGGTTTTCTGTGTTTGGTGTTGTGTGGACTTTTATTAGTTGTTGTGTCTTTGTTAAGGTGGGTTTGTTAGGACCCTTCTTTCCTTTCTGTTGTGATTGTCCACATGTTGGTGTTCTTCCTTTGTTTAAGCTGTTGTTAGTTTGATGAGGTGTGGTGTATCTAATCAATCTTTGATGATTGTGTAGTATTGGTAAAATGTTGCTTTCTGATAGTAGAGTGGTTAACGTTAAGTGGATCAGTGTTAAGGAGTAGACCGTTAGGAGTAATTTTAAGGTATTCATATTGGTTTCTGCTCACTGTGAGCTACTAATAAGACCGTGTTCTGGTGATTGGGTGCGTAACAGATGTTCTTTGGTGTGGAATCTGGTGTTCTGATCTTGTGTGTTATTTGTTTAGGTTGTTATCAGTTTGGTTGTTATTCAGTTTTTACTTTGGTTTTTACTGTCAGGCCTTTCAAGCCTTGTCAGTTGTAGAGTCTCAATATCTTGAAATATAATAGGCACTTTACTCATGGTCTGGTGATCGAACGCGTTGCCCAGGGCACAGAGACTCCGCAAAATTCAACTTAGGCTTTTAAGGTTGAAAGTTGAAATCCAGAACATCCAGGATAGCATTATCAGAAATGCCACTTGTTCCACACACAGGATGCAAGAGAAATCTCAATGTGTGGATGAGAAAACAGTGCAGGAAGGAAGTGTTTAGATTGCTTAAGAATTGGACAGCATTCTGGGGGAAGGGAAGACCTATTCGAAAAAAGTTTGAACGTCACCTTAACCAGGGTGGTGCTAACTTTTAAAAAGGAGATAGAGCAGCTTTTAAACTAGAACAAATACCCAATCCAGGGCCGTGCCAATATGGTAAGCGCGGTAAGTGCTGCAGGGGGCGCCTGCCTTCAAGGGCGCTGCGCCGTCGCGTTGTATTTTTTTTTTTAAAAACCTTACTCCTCCGCTCCCCTCCATCCCTGATTCCCCAGCGCTTTAAATTTACCTTGCTCCGCCTCTGACGTCCGCGCAGCGTCAGTGAAAGCGCTGCCTGTCTGACGTCTCTCCACCAGCCCAGCCTTCCCTTCGCTCGTTCCCTCTGTGTCCCGCCCTCAAGGAAATGACATCAGAAGAAGGCGGGACACAGAGGGAACGAACGAGCGAAGGGAAGGCTGGGCTGGTGGGGAGACGTCAGACAAGCAGTGCTTTCACTGACGCTGCGCAGACGTTGGAGGGAGGTAAATTTAAAAGTCAGGGGGGGGGACGCGCGCAAACTGATACTCTGCAGGGGGGCGCCAACTGATGGTCTGTAGGGGGGCGCCAGAGATCCTAGGCACGGCCCTGACCCAATCAGGTTTTATGCGGATTACATAATAAGAGATTCAGCAACATCTGGAGAATAACAAATAAGAACAAACATATGAAATACAATGATGTCAAATAATACAAGTCATAGTCTAACAGCCAGTTAAAAACCACTTAAAAAGGTAAATTTTCAGTGCTTTCCTAAAATGAGAATAGCTTCGCAATAATCTAATTTCTAACGGAAGTTCATTCTAAATAAAGGAGCTTGACACATAAAAGAGGCATTATGATGGCTCCTACATTTCAAGCTTTTTGGGCTAAGAAAGTGTAAAAGCACAGCATCACAAACATATTTAGAAGATTGTAATCAAATTAAGGACCCTGTTTACTAAGGTGCGCTAGCGTTTTTAGCGTGCGGTAAAAATAGTAAACGCTAAGGCTAGAGACACCTATATGTGTGTCTCTAGTGTTAGCGTGCACTAATTTTTAGCATGCGCTAAAAACATTAGCACGCCTACAGCATGGCTTAATAAATAGGGCCCCAAATCAGACATATAAGCCAGTGCCAAACCATAATGTACTCTATAAACCATCACACAAACCTTAAAAGAAAAACGAGCTTCCAAAGGGCGCCAAAGCAAATTCATCAGCAAAGAAGTCACACTATCAACTTTATGAGCCAAGAAAATCAGATGAGCTGCGGTATTCTGAATAAGTTGTAGTTTATGCTGTAGTTTAGAAATTCCTGCATAAATAACAATAGTCTGACAAAGAAAGACAACTGGACTACTGTATGAAAAAGCAGTTACCTCCAGAAGATTGCAGATTTGTCTGAGTTTTTTTCAGAATCTGAAATGGTTTCCTTACAACTAAACAACCTGAGAGTCCAACTTCAGTGTACTTGTCAGTGTAATTCCTAGTATTTTGATGTTCTTTTCAAAATACAATTGGATTACTTTTTTTTTAAGAATGGTGTCATTCCAAATATAGTCATATTGACCTATAAATAAAAATTGACCCCCTTACCCTGTTTACTAAGCCGCATTAGTGGGTGCCGCACGGCAATGCCGACACAGTCCATTCAGAGTGAATGGGCTGTGTTGGCATTAGCGCAATGCAGCCGCTAGCATGGCTTAGTAAACAGGGGGGTTAGTTTTTTCCATATTTAATTTAAATCTAGGAAATCCAATTTTCTATGTAATAAAGACAAACTCTAATTTTAAGTGAAACATCTTCCATTTTCTGGTGAATAGGAATAAAAACCTGAGGGAAAGACAACATTTACTTAGGAGTGCATGATTTAGAACATAGTATCTTCAAGAGATATAACAAATGCAGAAGTTATGTTGATAAAGAGGTTATGATAAAAGCTGAAGTGGCACAGGAAAATTTAAATAAAGAACAGGCAGGAATAAATGATTCCAACTGCTACATAGGTTGTAAATACACATAAAACACAATCTTTAAAATTGCCTTTATGTAAATGCCAGAAGTCTGAAAAATAAGATGAGAGTTGGAAAATATGGCAGTAAAGGAAAAGCTAGTCATCTCAGAGACCTGGAGGAATGATGACAAGCAACAGGATACAGTTATAACAGGGTAAAAATGATATTGAAATAACAGGACAGATCAAGTTAGTAGAGTCACAAGTCTACAAAATAAAGAATGGCATAGAGTGAAACAAGATAAAAATTCTGCAGAAAACCAAATGCAACAAGGAATTTTTACAGAAAGAAATTCCATTTGTGAAGAGGAGGCGCATAATGGTTGGGATATACTGAGGAAGGCTAACAAATTTGATAACACAATAATAATGGGAGATTTCAATTGCCCCTGAGTGTTTCCTGGGAGTTGAAACCATGGCCTCATGTACTGAGGAATGGAGACTCCATATAACATGCGCTTGTTCGATTACTGCACATCATCATCTCTATATATGTATTAAGTAGTATGCAACCTCATATAATATGTACTCATCAGTCTTCACGTCATCGTTTTGCATACGTACGCTTACTATAACGACTTTCTAGACGCCAAGGGAAAGTTTTTCAAACACTTGGTATTGGATAAAGCTTTGCGGTGTTACCTTTGTATTTGGAACACTTTAGGATTGAGGTAATCAATCATTTTCTTTTCTCTATTAACAGCAGTTCCCACCTTTACATAGGATACTTGTTCGTGCCTCTAAGTGTCCAATGTTTATCAAGTGCAGTTTTTATCTTGATATTAAAGTATTAATATTGCTTAAACAGGCATTTCCGTGCAGAGCCTCTGGATATTTCTTTTAAGTTTGCAATATTACACTGCTTGTTCTTCTATTCTTTGTCACGGTGCCACATAATTATGCATATCTTAAGTGGCATTTTAAATGTGGAGATAATTAAATCGTTACACCACTGCTTTTGTTCTTTTTCAAGATTAGTTTTCACTGTTTGCACAACATCTTCTTTGATGTGTTATTTCTATCCCATTGTAATGCTCCATAATATGTGGCACATATGAGAATTTATACATTTAGCAATATAATTTAAAACGCTGCACTATAATTTTTCCTCACTTCCGGTGTCACATGATTATGGTACGTAAGGTACTGCACACTTAGATATTATATTTAGCAGAGGTTTTTGGCACCTTTTACAGTTTTGCTATTTACTGGTACTTAGGAACTTTTATTAGCATGCAATGTGTTATGTTTCATATCCTTTTTTACATGGTCTCCTTGTTTAGTATAAAAATATATACATATATATTTTCTATACTTTTTTTATATTTCAGGTATCGTATCTGTTTTTTAACAGAGCTGTGAATTCATATATTTTGTTGTAGATATCGGCTCCATACACGTATTCAGTTTTGTGTGATCCTCCTTGTGTATAATTTATTTATTTTCTCCCCACTCTCTTTTGTACTAAAATATATGTCATTTATAATATATAATCTTTTTAATATAAATGTCTTTCAAATAGATGATTCTTAAATATTTTACCTTTTGCTGTAATTTATGTTCCCCCTTTTCACAATTTTATGTGCAATAATAATTTTCACAACTTATTATTATCTACTAGTAAACCATGCCCGTTTCTGGGGAAATGGAACGGGCACTAGCAAGGTTTTCCCTCCCGAACCCCCCCCCTCCCTACCCATCCCTTCGGCATTGTGAAGCCACTGACCGCCATTGCTCCGCACCTCGTCAACGCACGCCACCTTCATCCACTGACGCCATTGCTCCGCCCTCGATCTTTGACACCATTGCTCCGCCCTCGACGTCATCACGTTGACGTGAGGGCGGGGCCCAGACACAGTGATTTCGGTGGCTTCACCACCACGAACCCTTCGAACCCGAAGGAAGTGCCCGTAGGAAGTGACACTGATGTCAGTGTCCTCAGAACGTTCAGGGTGAGTTTTATTATATAGGATTTATTTATATGGTTCACATTTATATCACCTTCTCACATTTTGAATATTTATTACATATATATTTTATCAGTTATGTTTTTATAGTTGCCATTTTTCTACACATACTTTACTGTTTCATTATATTCTTATCATGTCACTTTTTGTTTTTCTGTGAGGACCCCTGACGAATGTTATCATGCCAAAACAAAGCCTGTGTTGGGTTTTTCCTGTATGTACTAGTGATTTTTTTTTTTGTTACATTTGTACCCCACGCTTTCCCACTCATGGCAGGCTCAATGTGGCTTACATGGGGCAATGGAGGGTTAAGTGACTTGCCCAGAGTCACAAGGAGCTACCTGTGCCTGAAGTGGGAATTGAACTCAGTTCCTCAGGACCAAAGCTGAATAAACAGCTTGGAATATTAAATTGCATGTCCTCAGAATTTGTTATCTTTGTACTTGTGGTTTTGGTGACTTCCACCCCTTTTTGACTGGAGTGTTGTGACTGAGCCATGGAGGCTGCTTAGCTAGAACCTGAAGCTCCCAGAAATGTGAACATGAGGAAACAACTGGGCCAGCAAGAGGTGTGTTTTATCAATTATAGTATACTAGTAAAAAAGCCCCGTTTCTGATGCAAATGAAACGGGGGCTAGCAATGTTTTCTTCTGTGTGCATGTGGGAGTGTGTGTGTCCCTGCCCTCTGGCCTCTCTCCCCTCCCCCCTCTGAGTCTTTCACTGTTACAGAGCCAGCGATTTGATTTCGTGCTCTGCTGTTTTCCTTCACTGATTGTGTTACAGAGAGGGCGGGGCAGACACTCATAGGGAAACCGGATATCTCGCCCCCCTTCACACTTCCGGCTGGAGGCTTCATAGACGTTGGTGTTGCTTTTTATATAGAGAGATAAGGAAGTCCAGCTGGCAAGTCAGATGTAAAAAAGTACTAAGACAGGCCAAGAGAAACATTGATAACAATTTTGTTGTAGAGGCAAGAACTAATACTAAAAACTTTTTCAAGCACACCTGAAGCAAAAACAAACAAACCATGAGGGCGTCATTTGAACTGCTAGATGACAAAGGAGTACAAGAAGCGCTTAAGGAGGATAAGGTATTAGCAATTTCTATGCTTCAGTACTGAGGAGCATGTTGGGGAACATACCTACACTGGAAACCTTTTTTGATGGTGATGATTGAAACAATTAAAGCATATCACTATAAGTCTAGGAGATGTAATCTATCAAACTGACAAACTCAAGATCAACTAATTGCCAGGACTAGATGGCATTCACCCCAAGGAACTGAAAGAGCTTAACAATGAAATCTATCATTCAAAATGGTCATAATACCCGAGTACTGGAGGGTGGCCAATGTAATATCAATTTTTAAAAAGGGCTCCTAGGGTGATCTGGATGAACTATAATTGTCTTGTCTGTCTGTATTATTTTAGATTGTAAGCTCTATTGAGCAGGGACTGTCTCTCTATATGTCACCCATATATAGGAATATAATGGGTGTCTCGGCGTTTACCGCCAGTTGATTTCTACTGTGGCTTAGTAAAAGACCCCTAAGTCGTTTACCCCTGAATTACATAAAGTCACTAAAAATTGTGTGCAACTTGCTTGCAAGCCCAATTTGCGCGCATAATTTAACTGAATAACAAGCCAATTAGCATCAGTAATTGAGATCAAGTAATTATTGGCGCTAACTGGCTTTAATTAAAATTTACACATAAGGTCCAAAAAGGGGGTGTGGCCATGGGAGGGTCATAGGTAGATCAGGGGCGCTCCTTTAATTTACGTGGCTTCGTTCTGTTTCTGTGAGTCTGACGTCCTGCACGTTGTACATGCAGGACGTCAGAAACAGAACGAAGCCTTCGCGGGAAGAGGAGGACCTCCTCGTCTGGCGGGGATTGGGGTCCCCCGCCAGCAAAGGTAGCTCAAGGCGATGGCGGGGGAAGGTTGGCGACAGGAGGGGGGTCGAGAGGGTCGGCGGCGGGGGTCAAGTTGGTGGCGGCGGCAGCGGGGTGGGCAGCAATGGTGGGGGGCAGGGGCAGCGGCAGCGGCTTTTGATAATGGCTGGGGGGTCAGCGGCGCTGGGGGGGGGGTTAAAATGTGTCCCCTCACCTCGGGCTATGGACCCCCCTCCCGCCGGTCTGACTACGCCCCTGCTGTGAAGCATGTTGAAACTTTCCCTACCTTAAACTGTTTGCCTGAGTTTGAGTCAACAGATGGTATGTAATTGAAGGAACCTTATTTGTTTGAAGTTACATTCTGAGGAAAGTTATAACTGTTAGCTGCAGAGCTGTGCTGGACTCATTTTCTTTCATTTACTTTAAAAGCTCTGGTTGCACTGCCCACTCCGTTTTGGAGCTCTGGCTGAAGAAATTAGCCTGATTGCCAAAGTGGACAGAGTATTTTCCTGGACTGGAACCCCTGGAAGTATTTTCGGGAAAAGCCTGTTTCTCATTTGACTACACCTGGTTAGCTTGAAGGCAGATGCCTGCTTATATCTTGTGTTGGCTCTGAGTGCCTGAATAAATAAAGTGTGCACTACAAAAGACTGCACTGTTAAACATTCTGCTGACTCCCAGTCTGTGTTTTACTGGAGTTTTGCCCTACTATCTGGTTCATTCCTCTCCTGTTTTGACCTGCACAACACCCGAAGGGTTACACGACATACTTAGGTCGCCCACTAATGCCCACGCCTATATTTTGGTGTACCAACGTCACCTCATGCTGTATTCTACAACAGCTTAGATGTGACTATGCACCATTACAGAACTGGCAGTAAGTGTGGCTTTCTGTGGCCTAATTATGTTGCCAATTTATAGAATTGACACCATAGTACAACTAGAAAACCTTCAGAGAAGGATGATAAAAATGATTATGGGGTCCCTTAAAAAGAAAGGCTAAATGGTTCGTAAACTGAGAGGGGATATGATAGAAGTTTATAAAATCGTGAGTGGGTGGAAAGTTTGCTTAACCTGTCAAACAGCATAAAAGCAAGAGAAACTAATGAGCAGCAAACTGAAAACAAATTGTAGCAAGATTTTTTTTCACACAGCACACAATTAACCTGTGAAAACTGTGTGGAGATTGTATCCAAGGTGACCAAGAGTGTAGAATTCAAAAGAGAACTGGCTGAGTTTATGGATGAAAAGTCTATAAAAATTATTAGCCAGGCAGACTTGGGAGAGCCATTGTTCATCCCTAGAAATTAACAATGGGAAATACATGTACTTTTTGGGATGCTTAGATATTAACTATGGGAATTAGGTGTGTTTTTAGGAATCTGCTAGGTACTTGTGACCTGGTCCGGCCTCCCTATACTCCTCCCTTTGGGTCCAGTCTCTCTCCACTCTGCCACCAGTGTACAAACTTGTTGCACTCGCCAGCAGTGATTAGATCAGGCCTTCCTCTGGCCAGCCCCGGGGTCTTTCCTTCTTTTGCAACATCCTTTTACTGTGTGGGCAGGATGTGACAGAGGGAAAGCCTCAGAGTACTACTACTAATCATTTCTGTAGCGCTACTAGATGTACACAGCACTGTACACATTATACGCAGGGCCAGAGGAGGCCTGAGCTAATCGCTACCAGCAACCTCAACAAAGTTTTTAGACTCGCAGCAGAGGGTAGTGAGACCAGACCTGCAGGAGAGAACAGGGTTGGGGAGGAGGAGAGACAATACCAGAGAGGGAAAGTGAGTGGCATGCTACCCATGAAGGGAAGGGAATAGAGGATAAAGCGAATGCTACATACCTGTAGAAGGTATTCTCCGAGGACAGCAGGCTGATTGTTCTCACTGATGGGTGACGTCCACGGCAGACCCTCCAATCGGAAACTTCTCTAGCAAAGTCCTTTGCTAGTCCTCGCGCATGCGCGGCCATCTTCCCGCCCGAAACCGGCTCGAGCCGGCCAGTCCAGTATGTAGCAAGACAATACACTTCAAGGGAAGACACAACTCCAACGGGGAGGCGGGCGGGTTTGTGAGAACAATCAGCCTGCTGTCCTCGGAGAATACCTTCTACAGGTATGTAGCATTCGCTTTCTCCGAGGACAAGCAGGCTGCTTGTTCTCACTGATGGGGTATCCCTAGCCCCCAGGCTCACTCAAAACAATAACCATGGTCAATTGGGCCTCGCAACGGCGAGGACATAACTGAGATTGACCTAAAAAATTTACCAACTAACTGAGAGTGCAGCCTGGAACAGAACAAACAGGGCCCTCGGGGGGTGGAGTTGGATCCTAAAGCCCAAACAGGTTCTGAAGAACTGACTGCCCGAACCGACTGTCGCGTCGGGTATCCTGCTGCAGGCAGTAATGAGATGTGAATGTGTGGACAGATGACCACGTCGCAGCTTTGCAAATTTCTTCGATGGAGGCTGACTTCAAGTGGGCTACCGACGCAGCCATGGCTCTAACATTATGAGCCGTGACATGACCCTCAAGAGCCAGCCCCGCCTGGGCGTAAGTGAAGGAAATGCAATCTGCTAGCCAATTGGATATGGTGCGTTTCCCTACAGCCACTCCCCTCCTATTGGGATCAAAAGAAACAAACAATTGGGCGGACTGTCTGTGGGGCTGTGTCCGCTCCAGATAGAAGGCCAATGCTCTCTTGCAGTCCAATGTGTGCAGCTGACGTTCAGCAGGGCAGGAATGAGGACGGGGAAAGAATGTTGGCAAGACAATTGACTGGTTCAGATGGAACTCCGACACGACCTTTGGCAAGAACTTAGGGTGAGTGCGGAGGACTACTCTGTTATGATGAAATTTGGTGTAAGGGGTCTGGGCTACCAGGGCCTGAAGCTCACTGACTCTACGAGCTGAAGTGACTGCCACCAAGAAAATGACCTTCCAGGTCAAGTACTTCAGATGGCAGGAATTCAGTGGCTGAAAAGGAGGTTTCATCAGCTGGGTGAGAACGACATTGAGATCCCATGACACTGTAGGAGGCTTGACAGGGGGCTTTTTTATTTTTTTTATTTTTTTTTTTTTATTTATATTTTCAATGATACACAATACAATGTGACCATGCAATTCACATTTAGATCCATAAACAGAAAAACATTTCAATTAACACATAAGGAAACAATGAGAACATTTTTTTTGTCCACATAAAAGAAAGAAATTGGTTCCAAGATAGGAAAATTTTTTAAACAAAAGTATTAAATTAATAACGCAGTTGCTACCTCTCTGTTTATACTCCAGCCTGTTGTATGGGAGGGCATATAACATTCACTTCACCTCTAGCATCTAGGAAATCTTTAAGCTGTTTAGGGTCCACAAATTGAAACTGTTTACCTTCAAACATTACATTGCAAATACAAGGAAAACGTAATACAAAGTTTGCTTTAATGGTCTCAACTCTGGGTCGCAGTTCCAAAAAGGCTCTGCGTCTCATTTGTGTTGGCCTAGATAAATCTGGAAAAATCCTAACCTTGGAACCCATAAACAAGCTATCTAAATGTCTCAGGGAAAGCCTTAGTACTGCATTCCGGTCTGGTTCCAACACAAAAGTGACCAGCATAGTCGTCCTGTGAGTGATTACTTCCAAAGAACTTTCCAGGAAAAAAGTGAGATTCATTTCTGCCTCCGTCCCTCGTATAGGAAATTCTCCCCTTGTTCCCTTAGTGTTCCAGATATAATAAGCCCGAGTTATAGGAGGCAATGAGTCTTTATCCATTCCCAGTAAATCCGTCATATATTTTTTCACCATGTCCATTGGGGAAATTAAGGGAGATTTGGGGAAATTAAGGAACCGAAGGTTAAGTCTACGAGCTTGATTTTCTAGGTATTCTAACCGTTTATGTAGAAAACTACTATCTTTAACCATAACGGATTCCACAGTCCCCATTTCTTGAATTTTAATGTCCAAACTTTCAATCTTACAGGACTGCTGCGCAGTCACTTGTGCCTGTATCAGAACGGCTTCAGAAAGAATTCTAATATCATTAGTATTTTCTTGCAACATTTTTTGCATAGAGGAGTGAGTGTCATAGACCATATCCCAAAGTGACTCAAGCGTCACATTTAAGGGTTTAATTATTCCACCTGCTGGTACCGAGGTGTGGGACGGGGACTCAGTACGTGATAACTTATTCACAATATGCTGTGGTAATACCTTTAGGGCCAAATCGGCCGAAAACACCTGGTCCTGTGTCCCAATCCGATTGACAACAGTCCTCCCCTCTAACAGTTGCGGATTCAACACTCCGGTGTCCGTTTCTGCTCGGGCTGCTGAAAATAACTCACTCCCCGGCTGTGGTGGAGCCCTGCGTTCCACGGGGCTCAGGGAAGCCCCGTCTCCGCTTCCCATCGACGTCAATACGTTGACGTTTACAGAAGGAGTCGATGTACAGAGAGGTCCCGGTAGCGCCGTGGGAAATTGCAGAGTAGATTGTCTCAAACCCGACGATGGTCCAGGAGTCGAGGGGACCTCCTTTACCTTCCCCCTTCGCTTCCCCATTGAAAACGAGGAATCGTGGGTCTCGGAAGAAACAGCAGTCTGCAACAAACACTCGGAGCCACTACAGGTGCGTGCGTTCAGAGCGCCATCTTGGATCCTTTTCAGATCAGGGGGCTTTGACAAAAGCAAACCTCTCATGAAGCGAACAACTAAAGGCTGTCCTGAGATCGGCTTACCTTCCACATGGTAATGGTATGCACTGATTGCGCTAAGGTGAACTCTTACAGAGTTGGTCTTGAGACCAGACTCAGACAAGTGCAGAAGGTATTCAAGCAGGGTCTGTGTAGGACAAGAGCGAGGAGCTAGGGCCTTGCTGTCACACCAGACGGCAAACCTCCTCCACAGAAAGAAGTAACTCCTCTTAGTGGAATCTTTCCTGGAAGCAAGCAAGACGCGGGAGACACCCTCTGACAGACCCAAAGAGGCAAAGTCTACGCTCTCAACATCCAGGCCGTGAGAGCCAGGGACCGGAGGCTGGGATGCAGAAGAGCCCTTCGTCCTGCGTGATGAGGGTCGGAAAACACTCCAATCTCCACGGTTCTTCGGAGGATAACTCCAGAAGAAGAGGGAACCAGATCTGACGCGGCCAAAAAGGAGCAATCAGAATCATGGTGCCTCGGTCTTGCTTGAGTTTCAACAAAGTCTTCCCCACCAGAGGAATGGGAGGATAAGCATACAGCAGGCCCTCCCCACAATCCAGGAGGAAGGCATCCGATGCCAGTCTGCCGGGGGCCTGAAGCCTGGAACAGAACTGAGGGACTTTGTGGTTCACTCGAGATGCGAAGAGATCCACCAAGGGGGTGCCCCACGCTTGGAAGATCTGGCGCACCACTCTGGAGTTGAGCGACCACTCGTGAGGTTGCATAATCCGGCTCAGTCTGTCGGCCAGACTGTTGTTTACGCCTGCCAGATATGTGGCTTGGAGCACCATGCCGAGACGGCGAGCCCAGAGCCACATGCTGACGGCTTCCTGACACAGGGGGCGAGATCCGGTGCCCCCCTGCTTGTTGATGTAATACATGGCAACCTGGTTGTCTGTCTGAATTTGGATAATTTGATGGGACAGCCGATCTCTGAAAGCCTTCAGAGCATTCCAGACCGCTCGTAACTCCAGGAGATTGATCTGCAGATCTTGTTCCTGGAGGGACCAGTTTCCCTGGGTGTGAAGCCCATTGACATGAGCTCCCCATCCCAGGAGAGACGCATCCGTTGTCAGCACTTTTTCTGGCTGAGGAATTTGGAAAGGACGTCCCAGAGTCAAATTGGACCAGATTGTCCACCAATACAGGGATTCGAGAAAACTCGTGGACAGGTGGATCACGTCTTCTAGATCCCCAGCAGCCTGATACCACTGGGAGGCTAGGGTCCATTGAGCAGATCTCATGTGAAGACGGGCCATGGGAGTCACATGAACTGTGGAGGCCATGTGGCCCAGCAATCTCAACATCTGCCGAGCTGTGATCTGCTGGGACGCTCGCACCCGCGAGACGAGGGACAACAAGTTGTTGGCTCTCGTCTCTGGGAGATAGGCGCGAGCCGTCCGAGAATCCAGCAGAGCTCCTATGAATTCGAGTTTCTGCACTGGGAGAAGATGGGACTTTGGATAATTTATCACAAACCCCAGTAGCTCCAGGAGGCGAATAGTCATCTGCATGGACTGCAGGGCTCTTGCCTCGGACGTGTTCTTCACCAGCCAATCGTCGAGATATGGGAACACGTGCACCCCCAGCCTGCGAAGTGCCGCTGCTACCACAGCTAGGCACTTTGTGAACACCCTGGGCGCAGAGGCGAGCCCAAAGGGTAGCACACAGTACTGGAAGTGGCGTGTGCCCAACTGAAATCGCAGATACTGTCTGTGAGCTGGCAGTATCGGGATGTGTGTGTAGGCATCCTTCAAGTCCAGAGAGCATAGCCAATCGTTTTGCTGAATCATGGGGAGAAGGGTGCCCAGGGAAAGCATCCTGAACTTTTCTTTTACGAGATATTTGTTCAGGGCCCTTAGGTCTAGGATGGGACGCATCCCCCCTGTTTTCTTTTCCACAAGGAAGTACCTGGAATAGAATCCCAGCCCTTCTTGCCCGGATGGCACGGGCTCGACCGCATTGGCGCTGAGAAGGGCGGAGAGTTCCTCTGCAAGTACCTGCCTGTGCTGGAAGCTGTAAGACTGAGCTCCCGGTGGACAATTTGGAGGTTTTGAGGCCAAATTGAGGGTGTATCCTTGCCGGACTATTTGAAGAACCCACTGGTCGGAGGTTATGAGAGGCCACCTTTGGTGAAAAGCTTTCAACCTCCCCCCGACTGGCAGGTCGCGGCACTGACACTTGGATGTCGGCTATGCTCTGCTGGAGCCAGTCAAAAGCTCGCCCCTTGCTTTTGCTGGGGAGCCGCGGGGCCTTGCTGAGGCGCACGCTGCTGACGAGAGTGAGTGCGCTGGGGCTTAGCCTGGGCCGCAGGCTGTCGAGAAGGAGGATTGTACCTACGCTTACCAGAAGCATAGGGAACAGTCTTCCTTCCCCCAAAAAATCTTCTACCTGTAGAGGTAGATGCTGAAGGCTGCCGGCGGGAGAACTTGTCGAAAGCGGTGTCCCGCTGGTGGAGCTGCTCTACCACCTGCTCGACTTTCTCTCCAAAAATGTTATCCGCACGGCAAGGCGAGTCCGCAATCCGCTGCTGGAGTCTATTCTCCAGGTCGGCGGCACGCAGCCATGAGAGCCTGCACATCACCACACCTTGAGCAGCGGCCCTGGACGCAACATCAAAGGTGTCATACACCCCTCTGGCCAGGAATTTTCTGCACGCCTTCAGCTGCCTGACCACCTCCTGAAAAGGCTTGGCCTGCTCAGGGGGAAGAGCATCAACCAAGCCCGCCAACTGCCTCACATTGTTCCGCATGTGTATGCTCGTGTAGAGCTGGTAGGACTGAATTTTGGCCACGAGCATAGAAGAATGGTAGGCCTTCCTCCCAAAGGAGTCTAAGGTTCTAGGGTCTTTGCCCGGGGGCGCCGAAGCATGCTCCCTAGAACTCTTAGCCTTCTTTAGGGCCAAATTCACAACTCCAGAGTCATGAGGCAACTGGGTGCGCATCAGCTCTGGGTCCCCATGGATCCAGTACTGGGACTCGATCTTCTTGGGAATGTGGGGATTACTTAGTGGCTTGGTCCAGTTCGCAAGCAATGTCTTTTTTAGGACATGGTGCAAGGGAACAGTGGACGCTTCCTTAGGTGGAGAAGGATAGTCCAGGAGCTCAAACATTTCAGCCCTGGGCTCGTCCTCCACAACCACCGGGAAGGGGATGGCCGTAGACATCTCCCGGACAAAGGAAGCGAAAGACAGACTCTCAGGAGGAGAAAGCTGCCTTTCAGGAGAGGGAGTAGGATCAGAAGGAAGACCCTCAGACTCCTCGTCAGAGAAATATCTGGGGTCTTCCTCTTCCTCCCACGAGGCCTCACCCTCGGTGTCAGACACAAGTTCACGAACCTGTGTCTGCAACCTCGCCCGGCTCGACTCCGTGGAGCCACGTCCACGATGGGGGCGTCGAGAGGTAGACTCCCTCGCCCGCATCGGTGAAGCTCCCTCCGCCGACGTAGTCGGGGAGCCCTCCTGGGAGGTGGCCGCAGTCGGCACCGCACGCGGTACCGACGTCGGGGACCTCACCCCGGGCGATGGGCCAGCCGGCGCCACGCTCGACGGTACCGGAGGCGCAAGCACCGCCGGTACCGGAGGGGAAGGGAGCAACAGCTCTCCCAGAATCTCTGGGAGAACGGCCCGGAGGCTCTCGTTCAGAGCGGCTGCAGAGAAAGGCAAAGAGGTCGATGCAGGCGTCGACGTCAGAACCTGTTCCGGGCGAGGAGGCTGTTCCGGGCTGTCCAGAGTGGAGCGCATCGACACCTCCTGAACAGAGGGTGAGCGGTCCTCTCGGTGCCGATGCCTGCTGGGTGCCGACTCCCTCGGCGACCCAGAGCTCTCGGTGCCGACGCGGGGAGGAGACCGGTGTCGATGCTTCTTCGACTTCTTCCGAAGCATGTCACCGGAGCTCCCCGGCACCGACGAGGAGGACGTAGAATCCAGCCGTCGCTTCCTCGGGGCCGAGGCCGAAGGAGGTCGGTCTCGGGGGGGCTGTACCGCAGGAGCCCTCAGGGTAGGAGGAGACCCACCCGAAGGCTCACCGCCACCAGCAGGGGAATGGACAGCCCTCACCTGCACTCCTGACGATGCACCACCGTCCGACGACATCAGCAGACGAGGTCCCGGTACCACCGACGTCGATGCAGTCGCCCGATACCTTGGCGCCGATGCAGAGGCCCGATGCCTCGATGCACTCGATACAGTGGCGGCCGAGGAAGATGGTCTGGACGCTGACGACGTCGATGCACTCGAAGATCCCGGTGCCGATGCTGACGAAGAGCCCGAGAACAACACGTTCCACTGGGCTAATCTCGCTACCTGAGTCCGCCTTTGAAGCAGGGAACACAGACTACAGTTCTGAGGGCGGTGCTCGGCCCCCAGACACTGAAGACACGACGAGTGTCTATCAGTGAGCGAGATTACCTGGGCGCACTGGGTGCACTTCTTGAAGCCGCTGGAAGGCTTCGATGTCATGGGCGGAAAAATCACGCCGGCGAAATCAAAATCCGAAATGACGGAAAAAGAGCACCAAAAAATTTAGAAGGGAGAAAATCTCGACCGAGGCCGAAAAGAGGCCTACCCCGACGACGAAAGAAAACTTATCAGGGCAAAAAGCTGGAAGTACGGGAAGGGGTGGTCTGAAACCCGGGGGGGTTTCCGAAGCGCTTCCCAACACTTTAAAGACTTTTTCCGAAGAAAAAACACGTCAAAAATAAATTTGGACGCGCGAGGTCGACTTTCCGGGGCTCGACACGGCGAAACACGACCGTACCGAGTGCGGACAAAAGAAGACTGGCCGGCTCGAGCCGGTTTCGGGCGGGAAGACGGCCGCGCATGCGCGGTGCGCGCGGGCGCGCGAGGACTAGCAAAGGACTTTGCTAGAGAAGTTTCCGATTGGAGGGGCTGCCGTGGACGTCACCCATCAGTGAGAACAAGCAGCCTGCTTGTCCTCGGAGAATCACTGCATACAAAGGGAAGGAAAGAGGGGAGACATGCTGCCCATGAAGGGAACCGAGGAGAAATGCTGCACATGAAGGGAAGGGGAGAAGTAAAACTAAATTTGAGGAGGTAGAAAAATTGAAGGAAGATGAATGTGAAAGATCAGTGCCAAACAGACATAGGGTAGGAACTGAAGAAGAAAGGAGGTGAGAAAAGAAATTGCAAGTGTTATTCTTGCCACACATCTGGCATGAGAATGAACATGAATATGGGAACTAAACACATGCATTGT
Organism: Microcaecilia unicolor; assembly: GCF_901765095.1. Classification (NCBI taxonomy): domain Eukaryota; kingdom Metazoa; phylum Chordata; class Amphibia; order Gymnophiona; family Siphonopidae; genus Microcaecilia; species Microcaecilia unicolor. The sequence continues at coordinate 319,464,480 of NC_044031.1, read as the reverse complement.
TGACAAATTTCTCACAAAAAATGAGCTTGCTTTTCTCAACAAACACCCAGTAGTCCCCCCTTTTTATACACTACCCAAGATTCATAAAAACGCTCAAACTCCACCACATAGAACCAGTGTTGCTTCCAGTAATTCCCTACTAGAACCGCTCTCACAATTCGTAGATTGGTTTTTACAGCCCTTGGTAGAAAACAGTGCTTCATATAAAAAAGACACCAAACATTTGTTGTGCCTATTGGAAGCCATTTTTCCCCATGATTTTCCCTTCCTAATGGTAACTTTAGACGTGAAAGCATGATATACTTCAGGCGACCCTCAGGGGGAGGAATGCTGGCTTCGGCCTAACCCCTGGTAAGCCTTTCCTCAGCTGAGAGGTACCCACCTCTACCACCGGCTGCCTTTCAGGTGCTGTGGAGGACTTGCAGCTCATCTGCATATCCTTACAGCCTTCTCCGGGGTGACACCCAGGTCCACCCCGATCCACTCAGGGCCTCCGCTCTAGGTGCCCAGCGCTCCCACCAGGTGCTGTGGAGGACTTGCAGCCCTTCTGCATTTCCTCACAGCTGTATCCGGGGTGACTCCAGTTCCACCCCGACCTTCCCAGGGCCTTCTCTCCAAGTGCCCAGAGTTCCCAGGTGCTTTTTGGCTAGGATCAGGCGACCCTCAGGGGGAGGAATGCTGGCTTCGGCCTAACCCCTGGTAAGCCTTTCCTCAGCTGAGAGGTACCCACCTCTACCACCGGCTGCCTTTCAGGTGCTGTGGAGGACTTGCAGCTCATCTGCATATCCTTACAGCCTTCTCCGGGGTGACACCCAGGTCCACCCCGATCCACTCAGGGCCTCCGCTCTAGGTGCCCAGCGCTCCCACCAGGTGCTGTGGAGGACTTGCAGCCCTTCTGCATTTCCTCACAGCTGTATCCGGGGTGACTCCAGTTCCACCCCGACCTTCCCAGGGCCTTCTCTCCAAGTGCCCAGAGTTCCCAGGTGCTTTTTGGCTAGGATCAGGCGACCCTCAGGGGGAGGAATGCTGGCTTCGGCCTAACCCCTGGTAAGCCTTTCCTCAGCTGAGAGGTACCCACCTCTACCACCGGCTGCCTTTCAGGTGCTGTGGAGGACTTGCAGCTCATCTGCATATCCTTACAGCCTTCTCCGGGGTGACACCCAGGTCCACCCCGATCCACTCAGGGCCTCCGCTCTAGGTGCCCAGCGCTCCCACCAGGTGCTGTGGAGGACTTGCAGCCCTTCTGCATTTCCTCACAGCTGTATCCGGGGTGACTCCAGTTCCACCCCGACCTTCCCAGGGCCTTCTCTCCAAGTGCCCAGAGTTCCCAGGTGCTTTTTGGCTAGGATCAGGCGACCCTCAGGGGGAGGAATGCTGGCTTCGGCCTAACCCCTGGTAAGCCTTTCCTCAGCTGAGAGGTACCCACCTCTACCACCGGCTGCCTTTCAGGTGCTGTGGAGGACTTGCAGCTCATCTGCATATCCTTACAGCCTTCTCCGGGGTGACACCCAGGTCCACCCCGATCCACTCAGGGCCTCCGCTCTAGGTGCCCAGCGCTCCCACCAGGTGCTGTGGAGGACTTGCAGCCCTTCTGCATTTCCTCACAGCTGTATCCGGGGTGACTCCAGTTCCACCCCGACCTTCCCAGGGCCTTCTCTCCAAGTGCCCAGAGTTCCCAGGTGCTTTTTGGCTAGGATCAGGCGACCCTCAGGGGGAGGAATGCTGGCTTCGGCCTAACCCCTGGTAAGCCTTTCCTCAGCTGAGAGGTACCCACCTCTACCACCGGCTGCCTTTCAGGTGCTGTGGAGGACTTGCAGCTCATCTGCATATCCTTACAGCCTTCCCCGGGTGACACCCAGGTCCACCCCGATCCACTCAGGGCCTCCGCTCTAGGTGCCCAGCGCTCCCACCAGGTGCTGTGGAGGACTTGCAGCCCTTCTGCATTTCCTCACAGCTGTATCCGGGGTGACTCCAGTTCCACCCCGACCTTCCCAGGGCCTTCTCTCCAAGTGCCCAGAGTTCCCAGGTGCTTTTTGGCTAGGATCAGGCGACCCTCAGGGGGAGGAATGCTGGCTTCGGCCTAACCCCTGGTAAGCCTTTCCTCAGCTGAGAGGTACCCACCTCTACCACCGGCTGCCTTTCAGGTGCTGTGGAGGACTTGCAGCTCATCTGCATATCCTTACAGCCTTCTCCGGGGTGACACCCAGGTCCACCCCGATCCACTCAGGGCCTCCGCTCTAGGTGCCCAGCGCTCCCACCAGGTGCTGTGGAGGACTTGCAGCCCTTCTGCATTTCCTCACAGCTGTATCCGGGGTGACTCCAGTTCCACCCCGACCTTCCCAGGGCCTTCTCTCCAAGTGCCCAGAGTTCCCAGGTGCTTTTTGGCTAGGATCAGGCGACCCTCAGGGGGAGGAATGCTGGCTTCGGCCTAACCCCTGGTAAGCCTTTCCTCAGCTGAGAGGTACCCACCTCTACCACCGGCTGCCTTTCAGGTGCTGTGGAGGACTTGCAGCTCATCTGCATATCCTTACAGCCTTCTCCGGGGTGACACCCAGGTCCACCCCGATCCACTCAGGGCCTCCGCTCTAGGTGCCCAGCGCTCCCACCAGGTGCTGTGGAGGACTTGCAGCCCTTCTGCATTTCCTCACAGCTGTATCCGGGGTGACTCCAGTTCCACCCCGACCTTCCCAGGGCCTTCTCTCCAAGTGCCCAGAGTTCCCAGGTGCTTTTTGGCTAGGATCAGGCGACCCTCAGGGGGAGGAATGCTGGCTTCGGCCTAACCCCTGGTAAGCCTTTCCTCAGCTGAGAGGTACCCACCTCTACCACCGGCTGCCTTTCAGGTGCTGTGGAGGACTTGCAGCTCATCTGCATATCCTTACAGCCTTCTCCGGGGTGACACCCAGGTCCACCCCGATCCACTCAGGGCCTCCGCTCTAGGTGCCCAGCGCTCCCACCAGGTGCTGTGGAGGACTTGCAGCCCTTCTGCATTTCCTCACAGCTGTATCCGGGGTGACTCCAGTTCCACCCCGACCTTCCCAGGGCCTTCTCTCCAAGTGCCCAGAGTTCCCAGGTGCTTTTTGGCTAGGATCAGGCGACCCTCAGGGGGAGGAATGCTGGCTTCGGCCTAACCCCTGGTAAGCCTTTCCTCAGCTGAGAGGTACCCACCTCTACCACCGGCTGCCTTTCAGGTGCTGTGGAGGACTTGCAGCTCATCTGCATATCCTTACAGCCTTCTCCGGGGTGACACCCAGGTCCACCCCGATCCACTCAGGGCCTCCGCTCTAGGTGCCCAGCGCTCCCACCAGGTGCTGTGGAGGACTTGCAGCCCTTCTGCATTTCCTCACAGCTGTATCCGGGGTGACTCCAGTTCCACCCCGACCTTCCCAGGGCCTTCTCTCCAAGTGCCCAGAGTTCCCAGGTGCTTTTTGGCTAGGATCAGGCGACCCTCAGGGGGAGGAATGCTGGCTTCGGCCTAACCCCTGGTAAGCCTTTCCTCAGCTGAGAGGTACCCACCTCTACCACCGGCTGCCTTTCAGGTGCTGTGGAGGACTTGCAGCTCATCTGCATATCCTTACAGCCTTCTCCGGGGTGACACCCAGGTCCACCCCGATCCACTCAGGGCCTCCGCTCTAGGTGCCCAGCGCTCCCACCAGGTGCTGTGGAGGACTTGCAGCCCTTCTGCATTTCCTCACAGCTGTATCCGGGGTGACTCCAGTTCCACCCCGACCTTCCCAGGGCCTTCTCTCCAAGTGCCCAGAGTTCCAGGTGCTTTTTGGCTAGGATCAGGCGACCCTCAGGGGGAGGAATGCTGGCTTCGGCCTAACCCCTGGTAAGCCTTTCCTCAGCTGAGAGGTACCCACCTCTACCACCGGCTGCCTTTCAGGTGCTGTGGAGGACTTGCAGCTCATCTGCATATCCTTACAGCCTTCTCCGGGGTGACACCCAGGTCCACCCCGATCCACTCAGGGCCTCCGCTCTAGGTGCCCAGCGCTCCCACCAGGTGCTGTGGAGGACTTGCAGCCCTTCTGCATTTCCTCACAGCTGTATCCGGGGTGACTCCAGTTCCACCCCGACCTTCCCAGGGCCTTCTCTCCAAGTGCCCAGAGTTCCCAGGTGCTTTTTGGCTAGGATCAGGCGACCCTCAGGGGGAGGAATGCTGGCTTCGGCCTAACCCCTGGTAAGCCTTTCCTCAGCTGAGAGGTACCCACCTCTACCACCGGCTGCCTTTCAGGTGCTGTGGAGGACTTGCAGCTCATCTGCATATCCTTACAGCCTTCTCCGGGGTGACACCCAGGTCCACCCCGATCCACTCAGGGCCTCCGCTCTAGGTGCCCAGCGCTCCCACCAGGTGCTGTGGAGGACTTGCAGCCCTTCTGCATTTCCTCACAGCTGTATCCGGGGTGACTCCAGTTCCACCCCGACCTTCCCAGGGCCTTCTCTCCAAGTGCCCAGAGTTCCCAGGTGCTTTTTGGCTAGGATCAGGCGACCCTCAGGGGGAGGAATGCTGGCTTCGGCCTAACCCCTGGTAAGCCTTTCCTCAGCTGAGAGGTACCCACCTCTACCACCGGCTGCCTTTCAGGTGCTGTGGAGGACTTGCAGCTCATCTGCATATCCTTACAGCCTTCTCCGGGGTGACACCCAGGTCCACCCCGATCCACTCAGGGCCTCCGCTCTAGGTGCCCAGCGCTCCCACCAGGTGCTGTGGAGGACTTGCAGCCCTTCTGCATTTCCTCACAGCTGTATCCGGGTGACTCCAGTTCCACCCCGACCTTCCCAGGGCCTTCTCTCCAAGTGCCCAGAGTTCCCAGGTGCTTTTTGGCTAGGATCAGGCGACCCTCAGGGGGAGGAATGCTGGCTTCGGCCTAACCCCTGGTAAGCCTTTCCTCAGCTGAGAGGTACCCACCTCTACCACCGGCTGCCTTTCAGGTGCTGTGGAGGACTTGCAGCTCATCTGCATATCCTTACGGCCTTCTCCGGGGTGACACCCAGGTCCACCCCGATCCACTCAGGGCCTCCGCTCTAGGTGCCCAGCGCTCCCACCAGGTGCTGTGGAGGACTTGCAGCCCTTCTGCATTTCCTCACAGCTGTATCCGGGGTGACTCCAGTTCCACCCCGACCTTCCCAGGGCCTTCTCTCCAAGTGCCCAGAGTTCCCAGGTGCTTTTTGGCTAGGATCAGGCGACCCTCAGGGGGAGGAATGCTGGCTTCGGCCTAACCCCTGGTAAGCCTTTCCTCAGCTGAGAGGTACCCACCTCTACCACCGGCTGCCTTTCAGGTGCTGTGGAGGACTTGCAGCTCATCTGCATATCCTTACAGCCTTCTCCGGGGTGACACCCAGGTCCACCCCGATCCACTCAGGGCCTCCGCTCTAGGTGCCGCGCGCCTAACGGCGCGCGGGGCATTTTTCTCTTTGTATCTAATCTTTTTCCAGTTGCTAAAGTACCTTAATCGTTTATGGCCCCTATTCACATTCTCTTCCTAGCTCTGTCCCTTCCTAATCTTTTCCCTCACCCCCTACCTCTCTCCGCTACAGGAACTCACTTCCCATCCATTGACTTCATCACCTCACCTTCTCTCCTACCCTCTTCCTCCTTTTTGGCTTTTAATCTCCGTCTCTTTCTTCCCTCCATTTTGCCTTCCCCATTCCACCTAAATACCTCTCGCCTTCGATGCCTTCGTGGCCACACCTCTCCTACTCTCCTCCGCTCTCTTTTACTCCTTCTCTTACTCTCAGCTGGTGACATCAATCCCAATCCTGGCCCTCCTCACCAACTATTATCCAAACTCTACAGATCTCACCGTGACCTCTCTAACCTCATCTCTATTCCTCTACTCCCCTCCTCTTCTCTGCCCTTCTCTTGCGCCCTATGGAATGCCCGCTCTATCTGTAACAAACTCCCCTATATCCAGGACCTCTTTATCTCGCGTCACCTCCATCTGCTCGCCATAACAGAAACCTGGCTCTGCCCTGATGACTCTGCTTCAGTCGCAGCCCTGTGCCATGGCGGTTATCTACTTTCACATACTCCTCGCCCTGCTGGCCGTGGGGGCGGTGTTGGACTACTTCTCTCTCCCTCCTCCAGATTTCAACCCCTTCTTCCACCTCAATCTCACTATTTTTCCTCCTTTGAAGTCCACTCTATCCGCCTTTTCTCTCCTCTGCCTCTTCGAATAGCGGTCATTTATCGTCCCCCTGATAAGTCCCTTTCATCCTTTCTCAGTGACTTTGATGCCTGGCTTGCCTTCTTCCATGATCCTTCCTCCCCCTCTCTCATCCTTGGTGACTTTAATATTCCTGCTAATGATCCTTCCAACTCTTATATTTCCAAGTTACTCGCTTTAACGTCGTCCTTTAATCTCCAACTATGCTCCACCTCCCCCACTCATCAAAATGGTCACTGTCTTGATCTCATCTTCTCCTCCAACTGTTCACCCTCTAGTTTCCTTGCCTCCGATCTTCCCCTCTCTGATCACCATCTTATAACTTTCACACTTAAATCTCCTCCCTCCCAGTCCCGTCCTATCCTATCTAATTTATCTAGGAATCTTCACGACATTGACCCTTCATCTCTATCCTCCCATGTTTCAAACCTCCTCTCTACTGTGGCACCATCCACGTCTGTCAACGAGGCTGTTTCTTCTTACAACAATACTCTATCCTCTGCCTTAGACACTCTTGCACCTTTGATGACCCGCCCTGTAAGGCGTACAAAACCCCAACCTTGGCTGACTTCTAATATCCGCTACCTACGTTCCTGTACCCGCTCCGCCGAACGCCTCTGGCGGAAATCTCGGGCCCTTGCTGATTTCTTACACTTTAAGTTCATGCTGACCTCCTTCCAATCTGCTCTTTTACGTGCCAAACAGGATTATTATATCCAACTGACCAACTCTCTTGGCTCTAATCCTCGACTTCTCTTCACCACATTGAACTCTCTCCTCAAGGTGCCCCCTCCCCCAACTCCCCCTTCACTATCTCCTCAGACCCTTGCTGAATTCTTTCACAACAAGGTTCAAAAGATAAACCTTGCTTTCTCTACCTCACCAGCTCTCCCTCCACTAGTCCGTTCCCCTCTCTCTCCTTCCCCTCATTCCCTTTCCTCCTTTCCTGAAGTTACTATTGAGGAAACTACACTTCTCCTTTCTTCCTCAAAATGTACCACCTGTTCCTCTGATCCCATTCCCACCCACCTTCTTAATGCCATCTCTCCTACTCTTATTCCTTTATCTGTCACATTCTCAACCTCTCACTTTCCACTGCGACTGTCCCTGCTGCCTTTAAACATGCTGTGGTCACACCTCTCCTTAAGAAGCCTTCACTTGACCCTACTTGTCCCTCTAATTACCGACCCATCTCCCTCCTTCCTTTTCTCTCCAAATTACTTGAGCGTGCTGTTCACCGCCGCTGCCTTGATTTTCTCTCCTCACATGCTATTCTTGACCCATTACAATCTGGTTTTCGCCCTCTCCACTCAACCGAAACTGCGCTTACTAAAGTCTCCAATGACCTATTACTGGCTAAATCCAGAGGTCAATATTCCATCCTCATTCTTCTTGATCTTTCCGCTGCTTTTGACACTGTCGATCACAGCATACTTCTCGATACCCTGTCCTCACTTGGATTCCAGGGCTCTGTCCTTTCCTGGTTCTCTTCCTACCTCTCCCTCCGCACCTTTAGTGTTCACTCTGGTGGATCCTCTTCTACTTCTATCCCTCTGCCTGTCGGCGTACCCCAGGGTTCTGTTCTTGGTCCCCTCCTCTTTTCTATCTACACTTCTTCCCTTGGTTCATTAATCTCATCCCATGGCTTTTCCTACCACCTCTATGCTGATGACTCCCAAATCTACCTTTCTACCCCTGATATCTCACCTTGCATCCAAACCAAAGTTTCAGCGTGCTTGTCTGACATTGCTGCCTGGATGTCTCAACGCCACCTGAAATTAAATATGACCAAAACCGAGCTTCTCATTTTCCCCCCCAAACCCACCTCCCCGCTCCCCCCATTTTCTATTTCTGTTGATGGCTCTCTCATTCTCCCTGTCTCCTCAGCTCGAAACCTTGGGGTCATCTTTGACTCTTCTCTCTCCTTCTCTGCTCATATCCAGCAGACCGCCAAGACCTGTCGTTTCTTTCTTTACAACATCCGTAAAATCCGCCCCTTTCTTTCCGAGCACTCTACCAAAACCCTCATCCACACCCTTGTCACCTCTCGTTTAGACTACTGCAATCTGCTTCTTGCTGGCCTCCCACTTAGTCACCTCTCCCCTCTCCAGTCAGTTCAAAACTCTGCTGCCCGTCTCATCTTCCGCCAGGGTCGCTTTACTCATACTACCCCTCTCCTCAAGACCCTTCACTGGCTCCCTATCCGTTTTCGCATCCTGTTCAAACTTCTTCTACTAACCTATAAATGTACTCACTCTGCTGCTCCCCAGTATCTCTCCACACTCGTCCTTCCCTACACCCCTTCCCGTGCACTCCGCTCCATGGATAAATCCTTCTTATCTGTTCCCTTCTCCACTACTGCCAACTCCAGACTTCGCGCCTTCTGTCTCGCTGCACCCTACGCCTGGAATAAACTTCCTGAGCCCCTACGTCTTGCCCCATCCTTGGCCACCTTTAAATCTAGACTGAAAACCCACCTCTTTGACATTGCTTTTGACTCGTAACCACTTGTAACCACTCGCCTCCACCTACCCCCTCCTCTCTTCCTTCCCGTTCACATTAATTGATTTGATTTGCTTACTTTATTTATTTTTTGTCTATTAGATTGTAAGCTCTTTGAGCAGGGACTGTCTTTCTTCTATGTTTGTACAGCGCTGCGTATGCCTTGTAGCGCTATAGAAATGCTAAATAGTAGTAGTAGTAGTAGTAATTACCACAAAGTGACTGTATACGTATCATAGAAACAAGTTTAGAATCAAGACCTAGACCCCATTTAATTCCTACATCTTTTTTGGTAATCATTGCTGAAATAGCGTTGACAAAAACTTTTTTTTTTCCAAGATCGATTTTATCAGCAGCGAGGGGTGGCCATGGGAGCTACCTTCACCCCATCCACAGCTTGCCTATATATAATTCAATTTGAAAAAACATGGATACAGATGAACCAATGGTCGCAATTAAAATACACATGGTACAGATACATCAACGATAGATTTATTTTTTGGAAAGGGGATCTTCACCAACTCCAAGCATTTTTCATATGGCTGAACAGCAAGGACCCCAATATCCAATTCACCATGCAAAAGGCTGATACTCAAATTAATTTTTTGGATGTACTGGTGACGCAACACCTACAAAGTTTTTCTATAGAAGTTTACATTAAACCCACAGATCATAACACCTTCCTGCACTTTCAAAGCAATCACCCAAAAGCCACCAAAGTTTACCATTCTCTCAATTCCTACGGTTTCGAAGAATTTGAGGTCAAACACATACATTTCAAAAACATCTTTGATGAGCAAATTCCAACAAAAGGGGTATCTTGAAAATATTTTTAAACCAGCTTATACCCGAGCAAAATAAGAGACACTCTTCTCCACCATATAAAAACTGGACCAGAGGACCCCCAAATGCAAACCTTTGTGATTAAATACACACAAAGGATATCACAGACTATCCGTATCATCAAATGTCACTGGAGAATTATACAGGGCGCATCCCATCTTTCAGGATTACTATTTGAGAATAGCCTATACTCGAGGGAAAAACCTTAGAGAGATGTTCAAGAATCAAAGTTCATCCATGCAACAGGTTGAAACTACAGGGCATAAAAGATGTGGGTCCTGCATATACTGTCCTTCAGTGTTAAGAATGGATATCTTTACTAAACCCATAAACAATATGTTTTTGAAACATTCCACTGACTGTAATAGTTGTGAGAAGGCTAGCATCCGGGTCCCTGCAGAGAGGCAGCTAATCCCCGAACTACAATTCCCAGAAGCCCTTGCAAGAAGGAGAGAGGAGGGTAGCTCCAAAAGGGTGGAACAGATTTCCAACCCCAGCAGGGGAGCAATGGTTCAGAGCTAGGTGAGCCAGTTACTCTCTTCCCCACTAGAGGGAGAAGGGGAGGTGAAGCTCAGTCCCTTGGCTGCATCGCCAGTATATAATTCCCCCCAGCTGTGAGAGAAGGGGGAGAGGGGGGAAAGGAGACTGATCGAGAGAGAGAATCAATGGAGTAGGTGGAGAATGGAAAGGGCCTGCCACTGGAGCTTCCCTGGGGGGGAGGGGCGTTGTAAGCTACCATGGAGGGTGAGAATGAAAATGTAGGCCAGCACATGAACACAGTGTGAGAGGCCACAGAGGTTGTGGTGCTGTGAGGTAGGAGGAAAACTGCCAGCCCTACTCAGTACAGTGTCCTCCTGGGTGCAGTGAAGAGGACAGGTGAATTGAGTACAGTGAAACCTCAGTTTTCGTTGACTTCGGATTTCGTTGTTTTCGGTTATCGTCGATTTCTTTCGCAAAATTTTTGTCTCAGTTTTCGTCGGTCGCCTCGGATTTCGTCGGCGTGCCCACGCTGCTAATCTTGCGTTCTCACGTGTCATTCTTCTGAGGCATTGTTTCCGGTTGTGGGATCACATTGCTGCTGTTTTATGACAAAAATTTTGTAGTTTTTCCACACTACTACTGCTGCTGGTTGTGTGCCTGTATAAAAGTGCCTGCTGTTTTAAGACAAAAATTTCGTCGTTTTCCCATACTACTACTGCTGCTGGTTGGGTGCCTGTATAAAAGTGCCTGCTGTTTTATGACAAAAATTTTGTCATTTTTCCACACTACTACTGCTGCTGGTTGAGTGCCTGTGTAAAAGGGCCTGCTCTCATCATGGGACCCAAAAAAGTTTCTATAGCCAGCAGTCCTTCAAAGAAGAAGGACAGGAACACGACTGAGTTGAAGAAGGAAATCATTGAAAAATACGAGAGTGGCATTAAGATTGCTGAAATCACCCGCATGTATGGGAAGTCACCATCCACAATAAGTTCAATCGTGGCGAAAAAGGAAGCAATAAAGGAGGCAAAAGTAGCAAAAGGTGTGAATATGCTAACAAAACAGAGATCACAAACAATTGAAGATGTTTCCTCGATATGGAATGTATATCTTGTTTGGTTCATATTCATAAAGTTCATAAAATGCCATGGAATTTTACCATATATATGTTGATGGATCAAAGTCAAAATTTTATACTGTACACGGAATTTTACCTGCAACCAATGAAAGCATTTCAACGTAGGAGAAACATGCTCAAATCTTCTCATTCTCATGAACACACGAGCTGTCGCATTCTGTACAATTTTCAGAGCCTGTATCTTAGTTGAGTTTAAACTCAGATAAAGAGAGTTACAATAATCTAGTTGGAGGGAACCATGCTCTGCAAACCTGTATGCAAATCACTCGCTGAGATCATTCCTTTTAACTTACTCAGTACACGTAACTGGAAAAAAAGCATTTGATATCACATGATTTATCTGTGTTTGCATACTTGAATCATGATCTAATATCACACCCAAATTATGAATAACAGATTTTACATGTAAATCTACACCTCAACATCTCAAAACTGTAGGCAATGAGGGGCCTAGATTTTTTCCAACATACATAAGTTCAGTCTTTAAGAAATTTAATGATAAACTATGCTCTTGCATCTGAAATAGCATCCATATGTGTACCCTATGTGTCTGTTATTATCGCATTATCAACACTGAAAGGAAAGAAAAACTGGATATCATCAGCTTACATATGAAACAAGACTCCCAATCGTTGAAAAACCTCACCGATGCCATGTACACATTAAATAATAATGCAGACAAAGCAGAGTCCTGAGGCACGCCAAGATTTTTCTTGTAACAAGTTGACAGTTCATCACTTACTTTTACCAAAAAAGATCTATCCTGCAAATAAGATTGAAACCATTGCAACACTGGTCCACTAATTCCAAACTCATTCAACTTTCTCAATAACAAAGAATGATTCACCATATCAAAGGCTGATGTAATATCCAAAGTTACCAAACAAAATCCAATCTTGTGATCCACTCCAAGTTTAACTTATTAATCAAAGATAACAATAAAAGTTCAACACTATGATTTGCTCTAAAACCATACTGAAAATCATTCAATACTCGCTGATTCAACACAAATTCCTGAAGTTGTTTTAACACATTTTTTCCTATAGGTTTCACCAGAAATGGCACAACAGAGATAGGTCTATAACATTTTGGATCATTTAGATTGCCTACTCCTTTAACAATGGATTTACTGTTGCTAACTTCAAGGTATCCAGAACTTCCCCCTCACTAAGGAAATCTTTTACAAAGGTGAGCTAACGCTTTTAGCGTGCATTAATGCTAGAGGCACCATATATTCTTATGGCTGTCTCTAGCGTTTAGTGTGTGCTAAAAACGCTAGCATGCCTTTGTAAAAGGACCCGTAAGAGCCTTATTCACAATCTTAGTTAAGAATGGAACTATGTTCTCCAGCATAGGGCAAAATAAAATTGTAGAACAAGGATCTGAAACCGCGCGAGTGGGCTTAAGTCTACTCAAAAGTTTACCTGTTTCAGAATCATTAACTTCAGGAAAATCACTCTAGACACATAGAAATGTGTACATCAAAATGATCTCTTACTTGCATTTCTAGTATTTCCTCATCATACAATGTTCCATACAATCACTCACCATAAACCTGAGGTGTTAAGTTTTCCTTAACAGCCTTACTTTCACCATTCACCAAAAAATTCACTGTTTGAAATAACTCTTTTGGCTGATTTAAGGCCATCTTAATCTTATCCTCAGAGTAAATGTCCACTTTTCTATAGTGCGCTGAAATAGAGCAGTTTGAAACTTGGTAACATAAGTCATATAATATTTATCTATAAGTCCCTTAGTTACAGTTTCTTGGAGCCAAAACTGAGTAAATTCTGCACAGGTCCATGTTACTGTATAATCATGCACAGAAGCTTGTATATATTGGTGGACCTGTAGATATTGATAAAGATCTGTCTCCCACAAACTAAAGATTGTTTGTAATATTTCAAACAATAACATGTGGGCTTGTCCCCCAAGATTTTTAATATCCCAATCCTCCCACAGTCGAAATCCCATGCCCTGCATTTCCAGAGAGAAGTCCCCATATGGGCATATAAGGTGAACAGGCATGTGGTAGATCAAAGCATCTTATTCTTAATTTCTATCATTACTGCAAAATGCCCACATTTTGAAACCCATCATATTGATTCAAATAAAGGATTTTGAGATAATTTTAATATCAGGGAGTCCTAACCCCCCTTAGTCAGTAAACATCACCAAACACATGAGTAGCTTCTTTCTCCTCCAAAGAAAGTATGTAATCATTTTATTCCAAGCTTGCAAATCCTTACAAGAAATTCTCAATGGCAAATTTTGAAAAACATAAAACCATTTTGGCAGAAGTATTATTAATTGGATTCTACCAATTAGGGAAAGGGGTAAATCCTTCCAAGCATTAAGAAGTGCACTCATCTCCGCCATCAATGGTTTTATATTCAAATCATATAGACAGTTAATTTATTTAGGAATAATAAGTTCCAAATATTTAAACTGTTCCTTAGGCCATTGAAGTGGGCACAGTCAAGACCAGTGGCCCTCCTTTTCTGCCAGCAATCTTAGCAGTTAAGATTTACTCTGATTCACTTTCCAACCTGGAAATTGATTAAACTTATTGAAATAAGTCAGAAAACGGGACAAAGGTCTAGGGAGGGTCTCTTAAGAACAAGACCATCTGCAAACAGGGATGCTTTTATTTCATAAGTTCTTATTTTAATGCCCTCTGAATTATTATCTTGGTGCAATTTCCTAGACAAAGGTTCCATACAAAGAACAAAGAGGAGAAGATCATTCTCTATAAATAAGGACTTGAGCCCATGGAGATGCATACAATAGTTTAATCCACTGCATAACAGGGCCTGCAAAGCCAAAAATCTGTAGGACCTTCCACAGATAAGGCCAAGCAATGCTGTCAAAAGCCTTCTCTATGTCTAGGTTCACCAAGGCTGCATAAAGTTTGTGGCATTGTGCTTCAACCTCAACTGCCACTGCACTTCTAATATTCGAACAACCACTCCTCCCCCTGTATAAAACCCGCCTGCTGCAGATCCACTAAACATGGTATCACGCATTTTAAACTATTCATTAGAATGTTTGCATACATTTTAATATCTATGTTTAGCGATGAAATTGGTCAATAAGATATGACTTGTTCTGGGTTCTTACCAGGTTTAGGAATAGCAGTAATTAATGTTACGTGCAAAATAGATGCACAAATATTCTAAAGAAGTTCCATACAATTCTACTACTATTACTTATCATTGGACAACTCCCAGATTCTTAAGTTATTATGGCGGGATCTATTTTCTAGATCTATGCAATCTAATAAATTACCTGTCTGTAGTTCTATGTGGTCTGTATGTGTGACTAGCTTCTCAAAGTCTAGTTGGTACTTGTCCAATAGGTTTTCAGCCTCTTCTACTCGATGACAAACATTTAGCAGATCAGAGCGCAATTCTTTCAGAATTTCTTTCAATTCTGCCATGTTTGTGCTCAAGTCTTTTTTTAAAGTGAGTTGTCAGGTCTGCAAGCATCAGTTGCAGTTCCACTTTAGTTATAGCCACAGCCTAACTTTCTGCTCTGCTATCTCCATGTGGACATCCAAATCAGTTCCATCCTCTTCTCCTGTCAGTGTACCATCCGCTATATTTCAGCCTGCTAGCTCACTTCCACCATCTCTCCCTGTTAGCGGGAAGTAAGTTTTAATGTTGCCTAATTTATTCGCAAGCATCGAGGATTGATGCAATAATCAGATGATGAATCTATGAGGTATGAATGCATATGTGTTGTATGAGGGGGTGGATGGAATGTGATTATAGGCTGATCGCTGGAAGGTCTGTGATCAGGCAGCCATTTGCTGATGTCACCCCGGAAATCCAGGAACGCTAGTTTTTTTTAAAAAATCATCTCCCCCCTCAAGCAAGTGACAGAGAGTCCAAGAAAAAAATTACAATCCACAACTGCATATTGAAAAGATAATACTGCAAAAGTGGTGCCCAGTCCCAGGTGTTAACATTGTAATGCATTTAACAATCTACTATGTAATCTAGCTGTCAAAGAATTGAAGAAAGGGATTCAAACTTGTATAAATTGATCAATCTTCTTATGAGTAGTTCCCAAAATAGAAAGATGTTCCATCAAAAGTAAATTGTGCATTTAGTTCCTCCATACTGGCAAGGAAGGAAGCTCAGTATGGATCCCTGTAACAAGATACTACGTTTTGCCATCAAGCAGGATTATGGCACAAATAGCACCTGCTCATTACTGGTTAAGTCCAGTAAACACAGCTTCTCTGATCACGGCATAGTATGGTGAATAAATCATTTGAGATGTTCCCACAGCAGTTCCCAAAAACGGGCAATCTATTCATAGGATCACCAACAATGAGTATAAATACCTTCCTGTTCACATTTAGGACAGATACAGATCTAGTGGGTCATATTTTAAGTACCCGACTAGGACTCATATATAGACGATGTATTACTTTATAATGAGTTTCTCGGAATAAGACAGATTCAGTCAATTCAACTAACCCAGATACTTCTTCCCTAAATTCTCTAGGAGTGTATTCATTAGCTAGATCTCTGGTACACTGATGTACAGTATGTTGAAAAGGGTTGTCTATATGTTTATCCATATAAGCTGTATAGTACACATCAATGAGTCCCTTTTCCAGCGTTTCTTGAGGCCAATATTGTCGAAACTTATCAGTGGTCCACATGCCAGGATGATCATGCAATAAAGTGCTGACATAATGAGAAATCTGCAAATATAAATACTGATCCATCGCTCCCAGATTATAAGTAGTTTGCAGAGACTAAAAAGGCGTTAAAGGGTCCTTTTACCAAGGCATGCTAGCTATCAAAACATGGTCCGTGTAGGCGGCAGATCTACACAAGAGAAACAAGCTAAGTTAAAACTTATTGATTTAAGTGAAAATAATGACATATAATAAGTAAAAACAGTGAAAATAAGTAAAAGTAGTTTAAATAAAGAATTTGGATAGATGAGGAGGCAGGCGAGTCGTGAGTAGTTTGCCCGTTTGAAGAGTCGCTGCTGAGGTCCTTGATATACGTAGCTGCAGAGTGCCGAGTGTTTGAGATTCCTGGTATTGTATGACTCCCACTCTTTATAAGTACATAATCTGACTAGTTAAAGGGATTCATGCTTCTCCCATAGGCACGTCCCCTTTTGGTTTGCATGCGAGACACTTTGGGTGTAGAGTGTTACAGAATAGCGGTTAGGCAGATCTGCACATAAGTGCAAATTAGTGCCAATTAACATCAATAACTGATTGTTAACAGCTCACCCAAGTTTTGGTGACCTATATAGAATTTGGGGGATTGTGCTGAGGTAGTCTGTAATGTTATTCAGTGGCGACATCCATGTAGTGCTACTGAATATCCCTGGATAGCAGCAGCTACTGTATGGAGATTTAGGCTTTGAATATCAGGACAAGCCTGGTAAATCTATGGCATTACCTTCTGCGCATCTCAAATAGCTTTCGCAGGCTAGTCAACCCATTTTTATTTGTTATTTTTTTGGATGAATATCTTCTGTTTAGCTTTGTTTATGACATTTGCCATTGAGAAGTCAAGAAAAGATGCTGGGTAGAGGGAGCCATAATGTGTAAACAACCTGATGATTTACTGAGAAAATATCATTTGACTTTTATGTTTGGAGTAACAGATGAATGATTGCTTCTAAAGTGTTACAGTTTAGTGAGATATTAATGGGAGGTAATCTATTTACATTTTTACTGTGGAAGTTATGCAACTCTTCTGGGATACATTTGTCCTCAACAGTTGTAAGATAATGTAGCATGTGTAGCAGTAAAGCATGAATAAACTGTGTGGGAAGGCAGTACATTTCCTGAAGGTAAACTACTTGTTAGGACTTTATGCCTGCATCATTACACAAAGTCCCATTCCTGAGGGGGAGGGGGAAGGGGAAGGCAGAAGTGACGGGAGAATGCAAATTCTTATACTCTGAATTGATTTATTCTTTCATAGTAATGGACAGTTTCAGTAATGGTCCTGTAGAAAATTGATTTTTTAAAAACCTTTTGTAACACCCCTGACCTGGGCGCTTCTGGGTTTGGGATACGACCCTTCTGGAGCCTCCCAAAAGCAGTCTCTGTCAGACCCTTCACTCGGCGCTCGGTGCCTCCACCTGGGGAAAGAATCGTTAGCAGGTGGCATTACCCTCTTCTCCCCCAGGAAAGCCAAAATCAAGTCCCAATGCAAAGTGTGGGAATCAAGACTGGCTGTTAATATTATCTGTTTTATATTCTCTCAATCCAAAAAAACTACTCTGGAGTCAGCAGTAAATACAAATTCAATGCTTATTCTTCAACTCTGAAAAATCAGAAACATCAACCAGGATCAAATCTCCAACACTGAAGGCAAGTTTTTAAAAACCCTAATCCTTCTGGTATTCCCTCGAGATAACTCTTGTGCTCTCCTTCCTTGTATTTATGTACAGAGATTTGTCAGCAAGATTATTTACACTTTTTACAGACTCCTGTCCATGCCTATCCCAGAGATATATGTCCCAAAGGCTGTGCTCCTCTCACTTCACATGTCCAAACCCTCCATGGCCTGACCACTTTCCAAGATGACCTTTGCGTTGGCTCACCCTGGCTTTGGGAAGGGCACTCGCTGGTTCCAATCCCATGCTCCCAGGTTGAGTCTATCCACTGTCCACCCGTAGCTCCCCTCACTTTTCCCAGTTGTCGCTTTGCTGAGCCACAACTCTCCTTTACAGCCAATGGTTTTATTTCTCCTATTTGGGATTCCCCTTACTCCTCCAAGTCAGGGGACCATCAAGTAACCAAAGATGCCCCTGAAGGGTAAACACTCCTCTTTATCTCCTCATAACTCCTCCCACCATGCCACTCTTCAGTATCATGGCACTCTCTCTTTTTCTCTCCGCATTTTATTTCAAAACTACTCCTCTTGGGATAGGCTTCCTCCCACCTAGGGACCTTCCAGTCACTCCCCCCAGTGACTCTCAACAGGGACTTACTCTCCCAGTAATCCCAACCTAACAGGGGATTACACTTAGATATTTTTATGTTTGATCAGCATATTGGTTTAATCAAGATATCACAACCTATAACTTATCCACTTTCTTGCAAACTTCAATAGCACAGCACAGAAACATAGATAAAATGACAATAGATAAAGATCATATGGCCTATCCAGTCTGCCCATCTATATCATATCTCTTCCTTTTCATTAGAGATCCTATGTGCTTGTCCCATGCATTCCACTGGGA
This sequence comes from Microcaecilia unicolor, assembly GCF_901765095.1. Classification (NCBI taxonomy): domain Eukaryota; kingdom Metazoa; phylum Chordata; class Amphibia; order Gymnophiona; family Siphonopidae; genus Microcaecilia; species Microcaecilia unicolor. The sequence goes on along the minus strand of NC_044031.1, from coordinate 319,446,126 downwards.
GGCTGTTCCATGCATCCACTACCCTTTCCGGAAAGAAGTATTTCTTTAAATTACTCCGGAATCTATCCCCTTTCATTTTTATCCTCTGCCCTTCATTCCAGAGCTTCCTGTACATTTATGCCACGGAAGTCCTTAAATGTCTATCATATGTCATCTCTCCTGTCTTTCTTCCATCCTCAATCAAACTGCAGGATGGCTTTTTTCTAAAGATTTAAAACTGAATCACTCAGAAACAGTGACCATACTTTTTTCACTTAGGGGCCCTTTTACTAAGGCACGCTGAAAAATGGCCTGTGCTAGTGTAGGAGCGTGTATTGAATGTGCAGGTCCATTTTTCAGTGCGCCTGCAGAAAAGGCCTTTTTTGGCTGAAAATGGATGTGGGCCAAAATAAAAATTGGCGTGTGCCAATTTTGGGCCTGAGACCTTACCACTACCCATTGACTTAGTGGTAAGGTCTCACGCATTAACCGGTTAGTGCTACAAGGTAGAAAATAAAAAATATTTTCTGCTGCACATACTGGAAACACATAAAAATTAGAATTACTGCCCAGGGCACATGTACCCTTGTAGGTACTTACATGCCTTAGTAAAAGGGCCCCTTAATTTCTTCAATGCTGCTGTGTTAACCAAATATCTGTGGACTGATATCCCACTAACTCTACCTGAATACTTGGAGTTATCTTTGACAATCAACTTTCCTTTTCTGATCACATTTCTATGGTTGTCAGTAAACCTATTTATACTTCGATATTAGTTCACTCATTAGTGACGTCTCGTATTGATTATTGTAATTCCATCTTGCTAGGCCTACCTCATTACCAATTTAGGTGACTCCAACTAGTTCAAAACACAGCTGTTAAACATATTTATGAAGCAAAGAAATACAATAGTGTTTCTCCATTGCTAATAATTGAACATTGGCTTCCAGTTTTCTACCATATGCCATTTAAAATAGCGTCCCCATACCATGGTCTGATAACGTTTTAATTTTCTCTACTTTACAGACATCACCTTCCCCTCCAACTTCATTGCATACCCATCATACCCCCCTTCCCTTATATGGATCCCCATTCTATTTCACTGTTTATATGTCTCCCTTCCCTCTAATTTTTTTAGATCTCTCTCTTGAATCCCAGGCTGTTTCATGCGACACCTCCCTTAGATCCCAAATTCTTCCGATCTCTTAACTCTCTGAAACTCCTCAACTTTCAACATCCCTACTGAAACAAATGGTTTTCGTCAAGGCTTATTACATCTTCTCAGTCATCAAGCTCGCCATACTGAAAGGCTATGGAGAAGACATAAAACCACAGAAACACTTCTGCTTTACAAGAATTCTTACAATTTTAAGCACTCCCAAGTTAAACAAGGAAAAAAAAGATTTTTACTCATCTTAGATACTCACTGTTATTAAAAAAACAAAACAGCTTTTTTCCATTCATCACAAACTCACAACATCTGGGTATAGATCTGACCCAACTTGCTCTCTCACACCTGAAGACTTCACCCATTCCTTTCTTTCAATGACTGAACAACTTCAGTCCCAAATTTCCCCTTGCCTCCTCCCCTCACTCTCTGTTATAATAATAATGCTTTTCCACCACCTAACCCCTCTACAACACTTGATTCTTTACTTTCTTCAACAGTTATCCCCCTCTTTGCCCATCAGACACTGGGAATCCTTTTCTCTGCCTAGCCTGACAATCTTCACTAAAACTGTCAAAACTGCACGTTCCACTACCTGTTTTCTGGATCCGGTTTTTTTCACCTTGGCTCACTCTTCCCTCTCATCATTTCCTCATTAATTTTCTTTTCAATATGATCACCAACTGTCTTTCATAAGGGACTTTTTCTTCCATGAGGAAATATTCACTTGTAAGATCGATACTAAAAAACATAATTCTAAATCATGAGGTAGCTTCTAATTACTGCCCCATCTCCAATCTTTGCTTTGTCTCCAATATTATTGAACATATTGAGGGGCATAATCGAATGCAAACGCCTATCTCCATGGGCGTTTATCTCCGAGAACGGGTCCGTGAAGGGGCGGGTCAAACCGTATTTTCAAAAAAATGGACGCTTTTGAGTTGGGCATTTGTTTTTTTTAGCAATAATGGAAACTAAAAACGCCCAGCTCAAAAACGTCCTAATCTGAGCTATTTGGTCATGGGAGGGGCCAGGATTCGTAGTACACTTGCCCCCCTGATATGCCAGGACACCAACTGGGCACCCTAGGTCAGTGCAGTGGACTTCAGAAAAAGCTCCAACATGCATAGCTCCCTTACCACGGGTGCTGAGCTCCCAACCCCCTCCCCCAAAACCCACTACCCACAAATGTACAACACTACCATAGCTCTTAGGGGTGAAGGGGGCACCTACATGTGGGTACAGTGGGTTTTGGAGGCCTCCCATTTACCAGCACAAGTGTTACAGGTGGGGTGGGGGGATGGGCCTGGGTCCACCTGGCTGAAGTGCACTGCGGTACCCACTAAAATTGCTCCAGGGACCTGCATACACGCAGGCCTCTAGGACTTTTTACTGCTGTATAACATTGGCACACCAGTTGACACCTGAAGACTAATCTCTCCGAAAACGTCCTTTATTGGAATAACCGCCTTTACTCACAGTTAACTGCAGATCAGAGGTTGTGCCCCACCACTGGCAACGAGTCTCCCTGGTAGTGAGATTAGCAGGTCAGAGCTGGCAGAATGTTGTACAATGCCCTCTTTCAGCCACATTCAAGGTAAGAACTAAGTTCTCTAACGTGGCTAACACATGGAAGGGATCTAAAACTGGCTTACAAAAATGGCCATTACCTCATGGACTACAACAGGAAACACAACAGGGCACACTCTGACCCAGTAGGCAGGGGGAAAAGCACCATGGGAGAAGAGCCTACCAACTACCAACATGTGAGACTGTAACACAAGCTAATGAAATCACAGAGCCCAATACCCTACTCCCACCACAATGCAATGCTGATGTGACCCTATACTGCACCCGAGAGCCACATCTGACCCAGGGAAAGGCTGTGACAGGATCAAACATATTCTGCTGTCATGGAGGTGGGTACGGCATTTGAGGCTGGAAAATAAGTTTTTAAAGTGGATTTTTTTTTTTTGGTGGGAGGGGGTTAGTGACCACTGGGGGAGTCCGGGGAGGTCATCCTCGATTCCCTCCAGTGGTCATCTGGGCAGTTCGGGCACTTTTTTGGGACTTATTCGTGAAAAAAAAGGGTCCAAAAAAAGTGACCCAAAATCGCGCTAAAAACGCTTTTTTTTTTCAATTATCAGCTAAAGACGCCCATCTTTCCTCGGTTGATAACCACGCCCCAGTCCCGCCTCCACCACGCCTCCGACACGCCCCGTCAACTTTATTCATTTCCGCGACATAGTGCAGTTGGAAACGCCCAAAATCGGCTTTCGATATACCGATTTGAGCGCCTTTGTGAGAAAAACGCCCATCTCCCGATTTGGGTCGAAATATAGGCATTTTTCTCTTTTTCGAAAATAAGCTGGATTGTCTTCAAATAACTTCTAGACTATGTGGAAGCTAACGATGTTCTTCACCCTAGGCAATCTGGTTTTCATCCAGGCCATAGTTGTGAGACTATTTATACTGCACTTCTCAATCACATTCATAAATCTTTAGAGAGAGAGGCAATATAGATTTACTGGTATCACTTGACCTTACAGCTGCATTTGTCCTTGTAAATCATGATCTCCTTCTCTCTAAATTACATGATTAGGCATTGCAGGCACTGTTTATTTTTGGTTTGTAGCTTTTCTTAAAGGCCACACCTTTCAAGTGTCCCTCAACACCAGTGGTGTGCTGGTAAATTTTTAACAACAGGCTCTCTCCCCAGTCCACCTCGGAGCCCCCCCCCCCCCCGTCCACCACTGCGCCCCCCCCCCCCCCGTCCACCTCTGCGCCCCCCCATCCACCTCTGCGCCCCCCCCCAAATTGCAGAGCTGGCTATAGCCGGGGGGGGGGGGGGGGGAGCAATGCATTACTCTCTCCAGGAAAAAACTATTAAATGATCCCAGGTTCCAATCTAATTCATGTTTAATGTGGGATAAAATGCCATAAATAAGTAAATAAATATAAACTTTTAATATTGAGCACCTGATTCTCAAGGTGAACATATTCCAAACACTATAATGAAAATAAAATGACTTTTTTTCTACCTTTGTTGTCTGGTGACTGTTTTTCTGCTCATGCTGGCCCAGTATCCGATTCTGCTGCTATCTGTCCTCTTAACTCCGTTTCCAGGGCTTCCTTTCCATTTATTTCTTTCCTCCTTTCTTCTTCATTTCTGGTCCTCAGCTTCTGCCTATTTTCTCCATCCATTTGCAGTTATTCTCCTCTCTTCCTTTTCCCTCTTCTCATCTCATTCCTCTCTCTTCCCTCCCCTCCACCCACGTCCAGCATTTCTTCTCTCTCCCTTCCCTCTCCTCCACCCATGTCTGGCAACCCTCCTCTCCCCTGCCCTCCATCCACCCACCCATGTCCAGCAGCCCTGCTCTCCCCTGCCCTCCATCCACCCACCCATGTCCAGCAGCCCTGCTCTCCCCTGCCCTCCATCCACCCACCCATGTCCAGCAACCCTCCTCTCCCCTGCCCTCCATCCACCTACCCATGTCCAGCAACCCTCCTCTCCCCTGTCCTCCATCCACCCACCCATGTCCAGCAACCCTCCTCTCCCCTGTCCTCCATCCACCCACCCATGTCCAGCAACCCTCCTCTCCCCTGCCCTCCATCCACCCACCCATGTCCAGCAACCCTCCTCTCCCCTGCCCTCCATCCACCCACGTCCAGCAACCCTCGTCTCCCCCCTGTCCTCCATCCACCCACACATGTCCAGCAACCCTCCTCTCCCCTGCCCTCCATCCACCCACCTATGTCCAGCAACCCTCGTCTCCCCCCTGCCCTCCTCTCCTCCATCTGCCTTCTTCCAGCCCTCCCCACTCCCCTGGTCGTCCATCTTCTGTCTGCAGCTCTGCTCCCCGATAGTAGCCCTGGTTTCCTTCTTGCCCCGCCGCCCTGCCTTTAAAATTTTATTTTCCCTTGAGGCGCGCCAGCGTTGAAGCGAAGGCAGCAGGCTCAGCTCGGTTCCAGCCTTCGTTCCGTTCCTTCGCATCATGGCTCCGCCCTCGCGCAAATAGGAAATATGTCAGGCGAGGGCGGAGCCATGATGCGAAGGAACGGAACGAAGGCTGGAACCGAGCTGAGCCTGCTGCCTTCGCTTCAACTCTGGTGGCGGGGCAAGAAGGAAACCAGGGCTACTATCGGCAGATCTGCAGAGGGCAGACGGAAGATGGACGAGCGGGGGAGCAGAGGCGAGCCGGCTTGCACGGGCCAACAACCGGCTCGCAAGATGCCAGTAAATTTAACAACCGGCTCTTGCGAGCCGGCTCCAGCACACTACTGCTCAACACTCATCCTTATCAAAATCATTTCCAATGCCTTGTGGTATCCTCCAAAGCTCTGTATTCACTCCTCTTTTGTTCAATATTTTCTTAAGCCTACTGACTTGCCTAATCCAAGCTGTTTAGAAAATAGAAGACATACTTGTTAAGTGTAGTGATGCTCAAATCTCCTCCAGAGTCCCTGGAAGCAGTTTATATATGAAACCTGCAGAGTTCAGCACTTTATCCTGGGGGGGGGGGGGGGGGGGGGAGACACCTGTTTTTTTGGCTACACTGAATTTTGTCAATGACCTCTTTGAGTCTAAACAATGAATTTATTGACGTTGGTGTTTCTTCAGATTCTGATGTGACATATTATACATGTTCAGTTTTGAGTGTGCTCACAGTAGCACAGTTATTGAGCACATAATATGGTTTATTGTGCACTAGTGTTTTATCCACATAATTAAAGGGTCCAATGAAAAATACTGTCACATTAGTCACCCTTGAAGCCCCTATATTTTGGGCAACCTGTGGGTGAACATTTTGTCTTCTGGTTCCTTTCATATTAATCATTTTTTTCTTGCAACATATATTGGTTTGCTTTTGCTATTGGACTATAGGTTGCAATAATCCAAGATCCTGGCATCTAAGCTTTTTACTATGCCAATGATGTGTTGCTTCTTTACCATACTGATCCATCCTATCCTAATGTATAAAAACTCAATACTGCTCTTGCATCAGCTTCATCTTGGCTTTCTACTAATCAGCACATCCGTAATTCTGCCAACACCACGGCATGCTGGATCACAGGTACCTCTACTGCATCAACTTTGACCCCAAAGCTCTCTGGTTTCTCTGTTACATTAGTCTCCCACTTTAGATACCTCAGTATTATTTTAGATTCATCCAGCAAATCTCCTTTTCAACTGAGACTTACTTGTTTTTTCTTTGCCAATTTAGAGCTGTTAAGCCCTACTTAGACAAACATTGAGATGACACTGTTTTATGCACTAGTAATATCACACAGATTATTTACTTGGGTCTTCCACAACACCTTATCCACTGTTCACAGACCATCCAGAATACAGCTATTCAAATCTTATCTTGTGCATCCAGGTCTGATTACATTACTCCTTTACTCATTCACTATCATTTGCTTCCAGTTACTTTTCGGATCCGGCACAAATTATTAACCCTAACCCATAAAGTACTGTGCTCTGGTACCCCACCCTCTCTCTCTCTTCTCTTGTCATCCCTTACACTCCACCTAGAGTTCTTCATTCTCTCAATGACCAGTGCCTTTGATGCTGCCCAAGGATTCACTAACTCCTGCAGTCTCTGTTTTCCATTTACTGTTCCTTCCCTCTTTTCTCTCCTTCCTCTACTCTCATGCTTTCTGCCTTTTCTTATTATAAATAGTGTTTTATTTTATACTAGTAAAAAAGCCCCGTTTCTGATGCAAATGAAACGGGGGCTAGCAATGTTTTCTTTTGTGTGCATGTGGGAGTGTGTGTGTCCCTGCCCTCTGGCCTCTCTCCCCTCCCCCCTCCGAGTCCTTCACTGTTACAGAGCCAGCGATTTGATTTTGTGCTCTGCTGTTTTCCTTCACTGACTGTGTTACAGAGAGGGCGGGGCAGACACTCATAGGGAAACAGGATATCTCGCCCCCTTCACACTTCCGGCTGGAGGCTTCATAGAACGTTGGTGTTGCTTTTTATATAGAGAGATATTTTAAATGTAATATTTTTTATTGTACACCACACTGCTGTCCTTGAGGACATATGTTGTTGTTGAGGAAAGTCAGTATATTAAATAAACAAACCATAACCCTGTTTCAGCCTTGTGGTCTACACTGTCCCTGGGTTATAGCTCTTCTGTGTGTGTCTTCTTTGTATCACCTCTCTCACATGGTTTCTGTTTTCAAGGGAGTTAAGAGTGGGTTCTTATCTTAACAATAGTGTCTGCAGTCTTCCAACCCTTTTTTATCACTGGACATCACTGATTTCTACCACTTCTGAGATAGTTTGTTAACCCTCGCTCAACAAAGGAGTATTTTCCCATGTTCCCTCTGAAGTGTCCTCCTTCCAATATCATATTATGGCCCCTATTTCTTGAAATTTCTTTCTATAGAAAATTCACCTTTCAGGAATTTAGGTTGTCAAATATTTGAATACTTCTGTATTATCCCATCTCCATTCTCTTTCCTTTTCTACTGATTAAAAGTGTATTTATTTATTTATTTTCAGTAGGGTAAAGGGGGAGATGAGTTAGGTTTAGGTACAGTAGGTATTTATCTGTCTCTAAAGGGCCTACAATCTAAGTTTGAAATTGAGGCAATGGAGAGTTATGTGACTTGCTTGAGATCACAAGAAGCAGCAGTGGAATTTGAACTGTCAGCATGGTGCTCTAACCACTAGGCTACTCCTACACTCTATGGTGATGTAATTGCTTGCACCTAAATCAGGTGATGCTCGCATTCCCAAAGGGTGAGGGAAGAGGTCAAACTGGGTACGGAGAAGAGCCTTGAAATCTAAAAAAATGTATTGAAACTTTCTATGCAGAGTGAAGGCAGTTATTAGGTCAGTCATTGGTAGTATAACAGTGTACTACTGTAATTTTAGCGCCTGGTAGAAGTTAACAGCAACATATGCAGCTGTCAGTAGTTATTACTGCTAGTTTAGGAAGGGGGTGCGACGGTTTCATTGATCAGTAAAGGGGGGGTGGGAACCAAAAAAAGTTAAGAACCTCTGACCTAAATTATAAGCAGACACATATTCAATTATGCTTGAATTATACACAGGAAAAGTAGGTGACAAGTAGCACAAGTACAGGAGCAAAAGACACCAAAAAGTATCATTGATCAACAAGATGGTACAGCAGGTAACATAGTAACATAGTAGATGACGGCAGAAAAAGACCTGCACGGTCCATCCAGTCTGCCCAACAAGATAAACTTTTTGTGTATACCTTACCTTGATTTGTACCTGTCTTTTTCAGGGCACAGACCGTATAAGTCTACCCAGCACTATCCCCACCTCCCAACCACCAGCCCTGCCTCCCATCACCGGCTCTGGCACAGACCGTATAAGTCTGCCCAGCACTATCCCCGCCTTCCACTACCGGCTCTGGCACAAACCGTATAAGTCTGCCCAGCACTATCCCCGCCCCCCCAACCACCCGCCCCGCCTCCCACCACCGGCTCTGGCACAGACCGTATAAGTCTGCCCAGCACTATCCCCGCCTCCCACCACCAGCTCTGGCACAGACCGTATAAGTCTGCCCAGCACTATCTCCACCTCCCTACCACCAGCCCTGCCTCCCACCACCGGCTAAGCTTCTGGGGATCCCTTCCTTCTGAGCAGGATTCCTTTATGTTTATCCCACGCATGTTTGAATTCCGTTACCGTTTTCCTCTCCACCACCTCCCGCGGGAGGGCATTCCAAGCATCCACCACTCTCTCCATGAAAAAATACTTCCTGACATTTTTCATTTCAACATCTGCTTAAATGATGTGGAATTCTGTTGAATGTTCAAAGAAAAAGGCAGTTTATGCCACAGAAAAAGTACCAGCTCTTGTAAGTTGTAATCGCAGATGCCGTAGATCTGGTATAACATGCAAACCAGCATTAGTAGAACGCAATACCCTTGATGGTACAAAATGCTGAAAAGCTGCATGCAATAACCATGATGGACCAACAACAGTTTAAATTGAATTCGCTGTGCCACAGGCAACCAGCACAGTTATTACAACATGGGTGATATATGATCAAACCATGCAAGGCCAGTCACCAACCGGGCCGCCGAGTACTGGACCATCTGCAACACCTGCAAACAAGACTTTTGACAGTCCTAGATATACAATATTGTAATAGTCCAAAACACTAAAGATCATGGCCTGTACAACCTTTCGAAAATCAGTCCTAGGTAGCAAAGACTTAAGCCTGCTCAGCAATCATGTGACGCTGCATTGGACTCTATCTCTGAGTAAATGGTAGAAATGTTTGTGGTGATTAGGAGATGCTTTGAACTTTGCACTCTTTGGAAGAACTTGCAACTGGTTTTGTCTCTAGAATATAAATATTTGATCAGTTTGTTGAGGTAGACACGTTGGTATTCTCAGCAGTTACATGCTGCTGTCATTTTGAAAACCTGGATTGTACTTTTGGCTTTTTTGAAACATTTGAACTGTTTTATTTGCATTGCAAAACTACACAAAACTATATATACATGGATTTTAGAGAGATAAATGATCGACAGCTTGTCAGTCAGCTGTGACTTCCAAATGAATCTGTTGAGCCAGATACTCTTTTTTAGTTTAATTATGCATACATAATTGCCTAGATATTTCTTGTGAAATCTCCTTTTTTATGTGCAAGTATTAACAGACCAACAAGGAATGAGCACCTATGGGTGCTCTTCAAATCTATGTGCACACCAATACAGACAAAATAAAAGCCAAACTCAACAGCCACAGAGCCATTCAGGTCTTTGCTATCATCTCTAAATTAGCCTTCCATACCACACTATAATCACATACTATATTTATCCCTGCAATAAAAGTTCGTATTTCATTGCATTTGCTTTAAGCAAAGTGTTGTTGGAAATGTCGGAGCTGCAGTAAGCACAAAGAATGAGACACAAAGAATACTTATCTACTCTCAAAATACATCTTAAGAAACAGAAGCCTCAGAAGTATCACTAGAGATTTTACTGGCAAGATCCATTTATAATCAGGTAATATTCAGCCTGGGGTGGTCAGTGTTTTTTAAGCCACTGACTGCCATGGACAGAATTAACCCTAGATATTCAATGCTGAGTTCTGGTACTAAGGGGCAGGTTCGACAAACACCGCCACAAATTAGGCACTAAGCACCAATTCTGTAATGGCACTTGCACGCGAAACTGCTGTTATAGAATAAGGCATAAGTTGGTATGCATGTGCCTAACTTTAGGCACAAGCATTTACGCCATGTCAAAGGCTGGTGCTGGCACTTAAATTTGGCAGTTGAACGAGTGACTGCAAGAGATTCCCCTGATCCGCCCCTTTGTAGTTGCAAGCAACAGCATTTAGATGCTATCCCCCAGATTCTATATATGGCACTCAAATTTGGGCACGCTGCTCAGATGTACACGCAAATTAATTGGCTAATGAGCTTTTAACCATCAATAATTAGGTGCCAACAAACAATTACTGATGCTAGTTGGCATGCATTGAAATTTGCACACACATCTGGCTGTGCACTATTCTATAAGGCAGGGCGCTTAAGTCCCATAGCGTGTATCCCAAAAGGAGGTGTGGTTATGGCAGGGATGGGCATGTCAGTGGCGTTCCGAAAAGTTACACGCATAGTTACAGAATACTGGGTAAGCGTGCCCAACTTCGGTGTCAGCATTCATACCAGGTTTCAGAAGGTGTATGTCTGACGCCCAAAGCTAGATGCAGGAATCAGTGCTTTGTGCTCTCAATTTAACATAACATAAGAACAAAAGAGTAGCCATACTGGGTCAGACCAATGGGCCATCTAGCCCAATATCCTGTTTTCCAAACAGTGGCCAAGTCAGGTCACAAGTACCTGGCAGAAACCCAAATCGTGGCAACACTCCATAATGGGAGTGGAGGAGTGGCCTAGTGGTTAGAAGCACTGGTCTTGCAATCCAGAGGTGGCTGGTTCAAATCTCACTGCTGCTCCTTGTGATCTTGGGCAAGTCACTTAACTCTCCATTGCCTCAGGTACAAACTTAGATTGTGAGCCCTCCTGGGACAGAGAAATATCCAGTGTACCTGAATGTAACTCACCTTGAGCTACTACTGAAAAAGGTGTGAGCAAAATCTAAATAAATACTACAAATCCCAGGGCAAGCAGTTGCTTCCCATATCTGTCTCAATAGCAGACTATGGACTTTTACTCCAGGAATTTGTCCAAACTTTTTTAAAATCCAGATACGCTAACAGCTGTTACCACCTCCTCTGGCAAATAGTTCCAGAGCTTAACTATTTGTTGTGTGAAAAAATATTTCCTCCTATTTGTTTTAAAAGTATTTCCATGTAACTGCCTCAAGTGTCCCCTAGTCTTTGTACTTTTGGAACGAGTAAAAAATTAATTTGATTCAACTCGTTCTACACCACTCAGGATTTTGTAGACCTCAATCATATCTCCCCTCATCCATCTCGTTTCCAAGATGAAAAGTCTTAACCTTTTTAGCCTTTCCTCATACAAAAGGCGTTTAATACCCTTTATTATTTTAGTCGCTTTTCTTTGAACCTTTTCTAATTCCGCTATAACTTTTTTGACATACGGCGACCAGGACTGAATGCAATACTCAAGTTGCGGCTGCACCATGGAGCGATACAAAGACATTATAGTATTTTCAGTCTTAGTCACCATCCTTTTCCTTTTAATTCCTATTTTTGGCAGCCAACACACACTGAGCAGAAGATTTCAATGTATTCAGAGTTTTCAGAGACTTTTGAAATATTTCTTAACTCGTCATAGACCATATATTCTAATTGAACTCTTTGGAACTTGTTGGATTGATTACTCCGGTAGAATGGAGTATGGTTATGAGAGTCCATTTCAAGGACTATCAGTTATTTGTTTTCTCATTTTGTTTTTACTTCCCTTTAAATTTTGTGGAACACTTTTCCTTTAAGCCGTTTGGCTGTTTGATTGGGTCATAGGTTGGCATCTTAGGGGGGGGGGTCAAAGGTGAGATTCAAGTCCCTTAAAAACAGGAGTGGAGATTCAGAATAGGAAAGTAACCTTTTGAGCAACAGGGGATAAAATGATTTATCAAATGGTGTGGGGTTATAGACCACCAATAAGAATATCTCTCTGCCCTGTACCTAGACTTTTAACACAAAATATCTTTATGTCATCTTTGAACAGTTGTCACCTGATAACATAAATATTTATTAAATAGCACTGCAACTCCCTCCTTACAACTACCGGAAGATGCATAGTAAACATCTCTTACCCATTGCTTTTCAAGCTTTTGATGTTCAGCATCTGATAAATGGGTCTCCTGGAGACATGCAATGACCACTCCTTGCGCTTAAGTGCCGCCAAAATGTTCACACACTTAATGGAAGATGTAATACATCCAACGTTCCAAGTGGCTATGTGACAGTAGGGAACGGTCATGGCACTCTCCAGGAAGTCCAAATCCAACTTTTTTGCAATCTTATATCTGGACACCTGGGACGCTCAACCTTCATACCAAGCTTCCCACTGAACAAAAATTAATATACAAGATGACCTCAGATCAAAGACCCAAATTGTTCCCCCATGAGAGAATGAACCCCAGGTCCAGTCTCCCCTTTCTGACACACTCCCCCTCAAACTTCCCTCCTCCACCCACCCTCCCTCCTACCATTTCCCCAACAATAAAAAAATTAGTGCACCAGTCACTACCAATGACTGATGCACTAAGATCACGTTCAGTGCTGAGAAAGTCCCTTAAGATCCACTTGGCCTCCTGACACACCGGGATGGCTCCAGAAGACCTGGTCCATTCTGGCCTTCTCCAGATTGAACTGGAAACTTCAAGAAGACCCCTGCATGTACAGCAATACTAGAGAAATAGAAACTGACATGCAAGATATCAAGAGATGCCCATTTCCCAAAGCTAACATTCTAATGAATAAATTCAGAATGAAATACTTCTTTACCTTCATTGTCTGAGAATTTTATTTTTCCATTTGCTTTGGTCCCAGTGTATAGTTTCTGCTTTTCTCAGTTTTTTTCCCTAACTCTCTTTCTAGGGTCTCCTGTCCATTTGATATTTCTTCTCTCTCCATGTTCACCATCCATCTTCCCTCTGTGTCCCTATCCATCCTGTTCAAAATCTCCCCTTTCTGTCCCTATCTATATCCTCCCCCATGTTCAGCATCTGCCCTCTTGGTGTCCCTGTCCCCCCCCAATATTCAGCATCTCTCCTCTGTGTCCCTGTTCCTGTGCTCCCTCCATGCCTCACATCTCTTCTCCATGCTCCTGTCTCGCCCCATGTCCAGCTTTTGCCTCTCTTCCCCTCCTGCTGCACCACCCAGGCCAATATCTTTCCCTCTCTCCCCCGTTGCCCCTAATTCTCCTGTCATCCAGGCTAGCATCTCTCCCTCTCTTCCCTGCCTGCTCCCTCACCCTCACCCCCACTTCAGGGCCAGCATGTCTTCTATCCCTGGTCCTCTCTCTCTCTGTCTGTTTTCTCCACTCCCCCCCCCCCCCCAGTCTGGTCTCTATACTCCACTCTGCTCTCTCCCTCCCTCCCCCTCAGGTCCAGCATCACTCCCTCCCCTCCTCCCTTCCACAGGTTCAGCATTTCTCAGGAGTCTCCCATGGGTTCAGCATTTCTCCATCTCTCTGCCCCTGGCCCCCACGGTCTTCCACACTTATGGCAGGTTGCTGGCAGCAGCACTGATCAAAACATGCTGCTTCAGGCTGGCCCCACTGGGGTCTTCCCTCTGTTGCATACTGCACATAGGAAGTTACATCAGAGGTGGTGGGACAAGGCAGAGAGAAGACCCTGATGGGGCAGTCTGAAGCAACCTGTTTTGACTGGTGCTGCCATTAGTGTGGAGGATTGCAGGGGGTTGGGAGAAAGGATGAGATATCGAAACTGTGAGTGGAAGGAAGTGCTGCCAGACCTGCAGGGATGAAAGCAGAGAGCTAATGCATTAGAAGAGGGCAACTCGACCAGGCGACTCCTACCACTGGGCAACACTGGGGAGATGGTAGGGGGGGAGGAGGAAGCTCTTGTATGAACACGCTTTGGCAGCAGAAATGTCCAAAAAAGCGCAACTGATATTCAGACAAAGTTAGGACAGACCTTTTGCTGTCTTAACTTTAGCTGGTTAGCTAACCAGGTAGTGGACTGTGGACTGAATATCATTGCTACCTGATTAATTACCAGCTCTGCCCCAACTCCTCCCCGGACCATCCTGGTACTATTCAGATAGTGCTAAGGTGATCACAGGCAATATTCAGTGGCATTACCCACTTAAGTGTCACTGATACTGGCAAATGGCCAGTTCAGCAGGGTTTAACCAAGCAGAAACTTCTCCTGCCCAATTAAACCCTTTTGAATATCGGTCCACCAATTTGTCAACAGTTTGTTAAGAGAAACCACAAAGCTGTGAAACTGAAGCCTTCAATAACCCTTCGATTCTTGTCACCATCTTCTAAACATCTAGGAGAGACACTTCTTGAGATAGCCCTACTTTCAATTATATTAAGGAACATGACACACCATTTGGTAAAAGTACCAAGAATGATTTCTGAGGAGTCGAGAGTTTCAAAAATCTTAAAGGAAAACTTCCCTCCAAAGAGTATAAACCATTAGAAGACCCTCTCAGAGGAAGCAATAAGGAAGGCAAAGGGGCCAGTGGAATTCAGGGCGGCTCCAGAATCTGAGTGATGCCTTACAACAGCAGAAGCCCCATTACGAGCAGGTATGTTTGACAATAAGTCCAGAACAAAAAAAGAGCAGAAGTGTCTCCCTAGTAACAGAGTCCAAAACATAGAAACAAAAAAGGGGGCAGACCAATGTTGTTCCCATGCAAGTGTTTTTATTGAAGGATGGCAACTAAAATGACTCAAAAGTCTTTTAAGTCGTTTTAGTTGCCATCCTTCAATAAAACCACTTGCTTGGGAACAACATTGGTCTGACACTAGGTCCAGACACACTTGGGATACCAATTGTTCCAGTCTTGGTTTTTTTTTTTTATTCTCCTATACTGATAAAAAGAGGAAAAAGACCAGTACCTACAATCCCATAAACCTTAAGGATCACCAGACTTCTCCGCAGGATCTCCAAAGGGACATGGCATGCCCCTTTGGACACATGCCACAATCCAGCACATTTTTATCTTATTACGGGCATCAGTAACTGATGACATCAGAGGCCATCTGTTGCAGCAAGGAGATGGTCAGGCATCCCTCTCTCTCCTCCTGATGTCAATGCATGCAGGCATACCTCCTCCTCCTCCTGGATCCCAGTGGCGTTCCTAGGGGGCTGACACCCGGGGCGAATCGCCGATGCGCCCCGCCCCCAGGGTGCAGCACCCGGTGAAAGGACACCCCCCACCCCGGCAAAAGAACCCCCCCCCCCGGGTGAACGCCGCTGGGGGGGGGGGGTGCCGCGCGCCAGTCAGCTTCATTCGTTTCCATGCTCCCTCTGCCCCGGAACAGGCGTGCACCTGGGGCGGACCGCCCCCACCCCCTTGGTACGCCACTGCTGGATCCCAGCCAGTCTACAGTTTCTCTTGCATTTCTCATTTTGTCTGTACCTAGTTTTTCTCTATAATTTGTAATGTATTGCCTTACATGTTCAGGTTTCATTCTAAAATCAGATAATATTGTGTATAGCAGTTATGTTTATTTATTTGGATTTTGCTCACACCTTTTTCAGTAGTAGCTTAAGGTGAGTTACATTCAGGTACATTGGATATTTCTCTGTCCCAGGAGGGCTCAAAATCTAAGTTTGTACCTGAGGCAATGGAGGGTTAAGTGACTTGCCCAAGATCACAAGGAGCAGCAGTGGGATTTGAACCAGCCACCTCTGGATTGCAAGACCGGTGCTCTAACCACTAGGCCACTCCTCCAATCATAGTTATGAAAAGAAAATAGTAAAATATTATGCTACAACATTTTACGTTTGAGATGATTTCAGTGCAGCTGCCTTTAAAATGTAGAACATCTATAATTTAAATTTTGTGTTTCTCTTAATTCCTAATGCAACATGTAGGAAGAAATCTTAGCCCTAGGAAATCTCATGATTTAGTTTGGTTTTTACATTTAAAAAAATTGAAGTGCAAAGGACTTTAAGCATTGTCAAGACAACACAGGACTCTAAATAAATTGGTAACCTCAGCCAGCTAGCACATAGCCTACTCAGTGAACCTAATTAGACCTGCGGAGCATAACTAGACATTCACAACTCACTTTCTCAAAACAAGATGCTAGGATTGCATGCATATATTCAACTGTATGACTTCCAATCTACATACAACTGCTAAGATTTCAGCAATCTCACAAAGTGCTCAGTGAATACACATTATTCAAGTCCCAACTCTCTCGTTCTTATGTAACAACATAAGATGTGCCATGCATAGATCAGATTAATGGTCCATTAAGCCCAGTATCCTATCTCTGACAGTGGCTAGTCTGGATCACTTGAAAATAACCAACAGATCCCAATAACAGAGACTGTTCTACATTTGTTTATGTCACAAGTAAGTGGTGAAAACACCCAAATCTACTTAGATAATAATTACTGACATGTCCATTAGAAATTTGTTCAAACCTTCCTTAAACCCAGCTAGACTACTAGACTTGACCACATCTTCTGACAACCAAATCTGTAGCTTAACTATGTGTTATTAGAAATAGAAAATCATCACTCAAATTTGTTTTAAATTTGCTACTAGCTAGTACTAGCAATAGGGAACACTTCGTGAAGCTATGAGATACAGCAATTAACACTTCCCTATAAACTTGCTCCACACCACATAAAGGAGTCCTTTTACTAAGCTGCTGTAAGCACTAACATGTGCTTACGCAGGTTAAAATTCACTACCTTGGAACGTGCTCATAAGAATATAAGAATAGCTATACTGAGTCAGACCAATGGTCCATCTAGCCCAGTATCCTGTTTCCAAAGTGGCCAATTCAGGTCACAAGTACCTGGCAGAAAACCAATTAGTAGCAACATTCCATGCTGCCAATCCTGGGGCAAGAAGTGGCTTTCCCCAGACTATGGACTTTCCTCCAAGAACATGTTCAAACCTTTTTTAAACCCAGATGCACTAACCGCTGTTACCACATCCTCCAGCAACGAGTTCCCGAGCTTAACTATTCTTTGAGTGAAAAAATATTTCCTCCTATTTGTTTTAAAAATATTTCCATGTAATTTCATTGAGTGTCCCATGGTCTTTGTACTTTTTGAAAGAGTGAAAAATCTATTCACTTTTACCTGTTCTACAACACTCAGGATTTTGTAGACCTTAATCATATCCCCCCTTCACTGTCTCTTTTCCAAGCTGAAGAGCCCTAACCTCTTTAGCCTTTCCTCTTACAGGAAGAGTTCCATCCCCTCATCATTTTGGTTGCTCTTCTTTGAACCTCTTCTAATTCTTTTTTGAGATACGGTGACCAGAACTGAAGGCAATATTCAAGGTGAGGTCTCACCCTGGAGCGAAACAGAGGCATAATAATATTTTTGGTCTTATTTTGCATCCCTTTCCTAATAATTCCTAGAATTCTGTTTGCTTTTTTGGCCACTGCCCCACACTGACATTCTGCAGCAGTTTTTGCATGTGCATGCACTACCCACATCTGCTGGAGGCGGGTCTTGGGGCAGAAAGTAGACATGTTCTGTGCTACTTGATTAGCACAGCTACATTGTCATGCACTAACCGATTAGTGTGTTTGCATGCGAGCCCTTACTGCCTACAAAATAGGTATTGGTAAGTGCTCACATGGTAATGACAATGTGCTAATGAGAAAAGTAGCACGTGGCTATTATTGTAGAAATAGAAAAATCGGTAATTTCCTGGAAGCGTTAAAAGTGGCTTTTGTGCGTGAAAAAGACCCATGCTTGGGACAGTGCAGGCCAACTTTTAGTGCTGCGTAGCAAAATGGCCCTGTCATTTTATAACACTCTTTCATATCCACTCTCTGCTGTGAATTCTCCAAGCTGAAGAAGCTAACTTATTAAGCCAGTCTTAATAAAGGAGCCATCCTGCTCTTTCTTTTATCATTTGTCTTGCCCTTCTCTGTTCCTTTTCTAGATGTGTTATATGTTTATTTTTAGGTGTGGCGACAAGAGTTGCATACAATGCTCAAGGTGCAATCACACCATAGATCTGTATAGAGACAAAGCGAATGCTACATACCTGTAGAAGGTATTCTCCGAGGACAGCAAGGCTGATTGTTCTCACTGATGGGTGACGTCCACGGCAGCCCCTCCAATCGGAACACTTTCTAGCAAAGTCCTTTGCTAGTCCTCGCGCGCCGAAGCGCACCGCGCATGCGCGGCCGTCTTCCCGCCCGTACCGGCTCGTGCCGGCCAGTCTCATATGTAGCAAGACAAAGAGAAGGGAAGACACAACTCCAAAGGGGAGGCGGGCGGGTTTGTGAGAACAATCAGCCTGCTGTCCTCGGAGAATACCTTCTACAGGTATGTAGCATTCGCTTTCTCCGAGGACAAGCAGGCTGCTTGTTCTCACTGATGGGGTATCCCTAGCCCCCAGGCTCACTCAAAACAACAACCATGGTCAATTGGGCCTCGCAACGGCGAGGACATGACTGAGATTGACCTAAAAAATTTATCAACTAACTGAGAGTGCAGCCTGGATCAGAACAAACATGGGCGTAGGGGGGTGGAGTTGGATTCTAAACCCCGAACAGATTCTGAAGCACTGACTGCCCGAACCGACTGTCGCGTCGGGTATCCTGCTGCAGGCAGTAATGAGATGTGAATGTGTGGACAGATGACCACGTCGCAGCTTTGCAAATTTCTTCAATAGTGGCTGACTTCAAGTGGGCTACCGACGCTGCCATGGCGCTAACATTATGAGCCGTGACATGACCCTCAAGAGCCAGCCCAGCCTGGGCGTAAGTGAAGAAAATCCAATCTGCTAGCCAATTGGATATGGTGCGTTTCCCCACAGCCACTCCCCTCCTGTTGGGATCAAAAGAAACAAACAACTGGGCGGACTGTCTGTTGGGCTGTGTCCGCTCCAGATAGAAGGCCAATGCTCTCTTGCAGTCCAATGTGTGCAGCTGATGTTCAGCAGGGCAGGAATGAGGACGGGGAAAGAATGTTGGCAAGACAATTGACTGGTTCAGATGGAACTCCGACACAACCTTCGGCAAGAACTTAGGGTGAGTGCGGAGGACTACTCTGTTATGATGAAATTTGGTGTAAGGAGCCTGGGCTACCAGGGCCTGAAGCTCACTGACCCTACGAGCTGAAGTAACTGCCACCAAGAAAATGACCTTCCAGGTCAAGTACTTCAGATGGCAGGAGTTCAGTGGCTCAAAAGGAGGTTTCATCAGCTGGGTGAGAACGACATTGAGATCCCATGACACTGTAGGAGGCTTGACAGGGGGCTTTGACAAAAGCAAACCTCTCATGAAGCGAACAACTAAAGGCTGTCCTGAGATCGGCTTACCTTCCACACGATAATGGTATGCACTGATTGCACTAAGGTGAACCCTTACAGAGTTGGTCTTGAGACCAGACTCAGACAAGTGCAGAAGGTATTCAAGCAGGGTCTGTGTAGGACAAGAGCGAGGATCTAGGGCCTTGCTGTCACACCAGACGGCAAACCTCCTCCATAGAAAGAAGTAACTCCTCTTAGTGGAATCTTTCCTGGAAGCAAGCAAGATGCGGGAGACACCCTCTGACAGACCCAAAGAGGCAAAGTCTACGCTCTCAACATTCAGGCCGTGAGAGCGAGGGACCGGAGGTTGGGATGCAGAAGTGCCCCTTCGTCCTGTGTGATGAGGGTCGGAAAACACTCCAATCTCCACGGTTCTTCGGAGGACAACTCCAGAAGAAGAGGGAACCAGATCTGACGCGGCCAAAAAGGAGCAATCAGAATCATGGTGCCTCGGTCTTGCTTGAGTTTCAACAAAGTCTTCCCCACCAGAGGTATGGGAGGATAAGCATACAGCAGACCCTCCCCCCAGTCCAGGAGGAAGGCATCCGATGCCAGTCTGCCGTGGGCCTGAAGCCTGGAACAGAACTGAGGGACTTTGTGGTTGGCTCGAGATGCGAAGAGATCTACCAAGGGGGTGCCCCACACCTGGAAGATCTGCCGCACTACACGGGAATTGAGCGACCATTCGTGAGGTTGCATAATCCTGCTCAACCTGTCGGCCACACTGTTGTTTACGCCTGCCAGATATGTGGCTTGGAGCACCATGCCGTGACGGCGAGCCCAGAGCCACATGCTGACGGCTTCCTGACACAGGGGGAGAGATCCGGTGCCCCCCTGCTTGTTGATGTAATACATGGCAACCTGGTTGTCTGTCTGAATTTGGATAATTTAGTGGGACAGCTGATCTCTGAAAGCCTTCAGAGCGTTCCAGACCGCTCATAACTCCAGAAGATTGATCTGCAGATCGCGTTCCTGGAGGGACCAGCTTCCTTGGGTGTGAAGCCCATCGACATGAGCTCCCCACCCCAGGAGAGACGCATCCGTGGTCAGCACTTTTGTGGCTGAGGAATTTGGAAAGGACGTCCCAGAGTCAAATTGGACCAAATCGTCCACCAATACAGGGATTTGAGAAAACTCGTGGACAGGTGGATCACGTCTTCTAGATCCCCAGCAGCCTGAAACCACTGGGAAGCTAGGGTCCATTGAGCAGATCTCATGTGAAGGCGGGCCATGGGAGTCACATGAACTGTGGAGGCCATGTGGCCCAGCAATCTCAACATCTGCCGAGTTGTGATCTGCTGGGACGCTCGCACCCGCGAGACGAGGGACAAGTTGTTGGCTCTTGTCTCTGGGAGATAGGCGCGAGCCGTCCGAGAATCCAGCAGAGCTCCTATGAATTCGAGTTTCTGCATTGGGAGAAGGTGGGACTTTGGATAATTTATCACAAACCCCAGTAGCTCCAGGAGGCGAACAGTCATCTGCATGGACTGCAGGGCTCCTGCCTCAGATGTGTTCTTCACCAGCCAATCGTCGAGATATGGAAACACGTGTACCCCCAGTCTGCGAAGTGCCGCTGCTACTACAGCCAAGCACTTGGTGAACACTCTGGGCGCAGAGGCGAGCCCAAAGGGTAGCACACAGTACTGGAAGTGACGTGTGCCCAGCTGAAATCGCAGATACTGTCTGTGAGCTGGCAGTATCGGGATGTGCATGTAGGCGTCCTTCAAGTCCAGAGAGCATAGCCAATCGTTTTCCTGAATCATGGGGAGAAGGGTGCCCAGGGAAAACATCCTGAACTTTTCTTTGACCAGATATTTGTTCAGGGCCCTTAGGTCTAAGATGGGACGCATCCCCCCTGTTTTCTTTTCCACAAGGAAGTACCTGGAATAGAATCCCAGCCCTTCTTGCCCGGATGGCACGAGCTCGACCGCATTGGCGCTGAGAAGGGCGGAGAGTTCCTCTGCAAGTACCTGCTTGTGTTGGAAGCTGTAAGACTGAGCTCCCGGTGGACAATTTGGAGGTTTTGAGGCCAAATTGAGGGTGTATCCTTGCCGGACTATTTGGAGAACCCACTGATCGGAGGTTATGAGAGGCCACCTTTGGTGAAAAGCTTTCAACCTCCCTCCGACTGGCAGGTCGCCCGGCACTGACACTTGGATGTCGGCTATGCTCTGCTGGAGCCAGTCAAAAGCTCGTCCCTTGCTTTTGCTGGGGAGCCAAGGGGCCTTGCTGAGTCGCACGCTGCTGACGAGAGCGAGCGCGCTGGGGCTTAGCCTGGGCCGCCGGCTGTCGAGAAGGAGGATTGTACCTACGCTTGCCAGAAGAGTAGGGAACAGTCTTCCTTCCCCCAAAAAATCTTCTACCTGTAGAGGTAGAGGCTGAAGGCTGCCGGTGGGAGAACTTGTCGAAAGCGGTGTCCCGCTGGTGGAGCTGCTCTACCACCTGCTCGACTTTCTCTCCAAAAATATTATCCGCACGGCAAGGCGAGTCCGCAATCCGCTGCTGGATTCTATTCTCCAGGTCGGAGGCACGCAGCCATGAGAGTCTGCGCATCACCACACCTTGAGCAGCAGCCCTGGACGCAACATCAAAGGTGTCATACACCCCTCTGGCCAGGAATTTTCTGCACGCCTTCAGCTGCCTGACCACCTCCTGAAATGGCTTGGCTTGCTCAGGGGGGAGCTTATCCACCAAGCCCGCCAACTGCCGCACATTGTTCCGCATGTGTATGCTCGTGTAGAGCTGGTAGGACTAAATTTTGGCCACGAGCGTAGAAGTATGGTAGGCCTTCCTCCCAAAGGAGTCCAAGGTTCTAGAGTCTTTGCCCGGGGGCGCCAAAGCATGCTCCCTAGAACTCTTGGCCTTCTTTAGGGCCAAATCCACAACTCCAGAGTCATGAGGCAACTGAGTGCGCATCAGCTCTGGGTCCCCATGGATCCGGTACTGGGACTCGATCTTCTTGGGAATGTGGGGATTAGTTAGAGGCTTGGTCCAGTTTGCCAGCAATGTCTTTTTTAGGACATGATGCATGGGTACTGTGGACGCTTCCTTAGGTGGAAAAGGATAGTCCAGGAGCTCAAACATTTCAGCCCTGGGCTCGTCCTCCACAACCACCGGGAAGGGGATGGCCGTAGACATCTCCCGGACAAAGGAAGTGAAAGACAGACTCTCGGGAGGAGAAAGCTGCCTTTCAGGAGAGGGAGTGGGATCAGAAGGAAGACCCTCAGACTCCTCGTCAGAGAAATATCTGATGTCTTCCCACGAGGCCTCACCATCGGTGTCAGACACAAGTTCACGGATCTGTGTCTGCAACCGTGCCCGACTGGACTCCGTGGGTGGGAGCGTCGAGAGGTAGACTCCCTCGCCCGCATCGGCGAAGCTCCCTCCACCGACGTAGTCGGGGAGCCTTCCTGGGAGGCTACTGCAGTCGGAGACCTCACCCCGGGCACTGGGCAGCCGGCGCCTCGCTCGACGGTACCGGTGGCGCAAGCACCCCCGGTACCGGAGGGGTAGGGCGCAACAGCTCTCCCAGGATCTCTGGGAGAACGGCCCGGAGACTCTCGTGCAGAGCAGCTGTAGAAAAAGACATGGAAGCCGATGCAGGTGTCGATGTCAGAATCTGTTCCGGGCGTGGAGGCTGTTCTGGGCTGTCCAAAGGGGAGCGCACCGACACCTCTTGAACAGAGGGCAAGCGGTCCTCTCGGTGCCGATGCCTGCTGGGTGCCGACTCCCTCGGCGACCCAGAGCTCTCGGTGCCGACACGGGAAGGAGACCGGTGACGATGCTTCTTCGATTTTTTGGGACGAAGCATGTCACCGGCGCTTCCCGGCACCGACGAGGACGTTGAATCCAGCCGTCGCTTCCTTGGGGCCGAGGCCGAAGGAGGTCGGTCTCGGGGGGGGAGGGGGGGCTGTACCGCAGGAGCCCTCAGGGTAGGGGGAGACCCACCCGAAGGCTCACCGCCACCAGCAGGGGAATGGACAGCCCTCACCTGCACTCCAGACGAAGCACCACCGTCCGACGACATCAGCAGACGAGGAGGTCTCGGTACCACCGACGCCGACGCAGCCCTCCGATGTCTCGGCCCCGATGCAGAGGGCCGATGCCTCGATGCACTCGATGCAATCGGGGGCGAGGATGAAGGTCCGGGCGCCGACGACGTCGAAGCAGTCGATACTCCCGGTGCCGATGCCGACGAAGAGCCCGAGAACAAAACGTTCCACTGGGCCAATCTCGCTACCCGAGTCCGCTTTTGCAAAAGAGAACACAGACTACAGGCCTGCGGGGGGTGCCCAGCCCCCAGACACTGAAGACACGACGCGTGCCTGTCAGTAAGCGAGATTACCCGGGCGCACTGGGTGCACTTCTTGAAGCCGCTGGAAGACTTCGATGTCATGGGCGGAAAAATCGCGCCGGCGAGATCAAAACTCGAAATGGCGAAAATGGCACCACAAAAAGAGGGAGAAGAAAACTTCGAACCGAGGCCTAAATAGGGCCTACCCCGACAACGAAAGAAAACTTACCGGGGCAAAACTAGAAGTACAGGAAGGGGAACAGACTGAAAAGGTCTCCTTCCGACACCTTTTTTTTTTTTTAGCGAAGTCGAAAAACGACGCGAGAGGTCAACTTTTGGGGCGTGAACGGCGAAACACGACCGTACCGAGCGCGGACAAAAGAAGACTGGCCGGCACGAGCCGGTTCGGTGGGGAAGACGGCCGCGCATGCGCGGTGCGCATCGGCGCGCGAGGACTAGCAAAGGACTTTGCTAGAAAGTGTTCCGATTGGAGGGGCTGCCGTGGACGTCACCCATCAGTGAGAACAAGCAGCCTGCTTGTCCTCGGAGAATATCATATTTAGTTTAGATTTCCATTCCATTATGACTAATTTCCAACATTTACTCTGCTCTTTTGGTAGTGGCTGTACACTGAGCTAAGAATTTCAATATACTGTCTGTGTCTCGTCTGTCACAAAAAGGTTGTATGGCTATTTATGTTATTCTCCTAGTGATCAGGGGTTAGATAGAGACATTTTCACTGTTTCAGGAGCAAGTCAAACTGACTGATATTTTGGTTTTAATGGTTCCTACAATTTAAAGTTTGAAAGAAATCTAAAGCTAAGAAAACATTGCTTGTAATGCCTTAGTTCACTACATTTACCCTGCTTTAATAAATCATTATAGAGGTCTTTTACAAAGGCACAGTAACATTTTTAGCACACGCTAAATGCTAGAGATGCATATAGGAAAATATGCTTATTACCATTATAGCAATCAGAGGCGCTTTAATAGGATCATCATACCAGCATACCTGTCTTTATAATGGCTAAAAATATTATGAGCCAAGCATTTTTTATACAGATGGTATCGCAATCCTCATCAATCCCAATTTTTAAAATTTTACTTATTTTTTCTTCATAACATTCATTTAAATCATTTATCCTACTTATCTTGATTTTTCCATAGTTCTTATTATCTTTAGATTCCACATTAGTACTTAGCTTTTCAGCCACAGTAGATAGTATACGGTGGAGACCCAATACTGTCCTAACTTTATTCAGATGGTTGCCCAGTTAGTGGACTTAATATTGCCACAAACTGGGTCACGGCTTTGTCTTTGTTCCTCTCCAGCACTATGCGGATAATGCCAAAGGCAGTCTGTAAGGATATTCAGTGGCACTATTCTTAAAAGTGAAGCTAACAGTGGACAGTTGTGGCTAAGGGAAATATCCAAAATACTGTGGGAGTTGTCCAGTTATTTCCCTTTCAATATTGAGCCCTCCATTTTTACCAAGCAAAATGAGTACAGCGGCTGAAAACTGAGTAGCTATGATATGGAAAATGTACATCATCCAAAGGACCCACGAGCATTATTTTCTCAAAGAGAATCTAGCAATGTGTTGTGAATGTAAGTTGAGTTTTGCCACAGTCCAAGACCCCTGAGGCTTAAATCATAAAATAAACAGCCTCGGATTTGCATTGCAGAACAGCATTCTGTAGAGTTATCCTCCTGCATTGTTAAATTTCTATTTTTAGGGAGAGAAAACAAAACATGCAGTACTAATACGGGTTTAAATCTATAAATTTTATGTGAAAAAAAGTTAATGTCATCAGTTTCACTTCTAAAATGTAACTGCCTTTTTCATTCTCTGGAGTCTAGGGTAAGCTGTACTTTTACAATGGGTAAACTGAAAATATAACTTTATGGCATTATGGGCAAAACTTAAGCAATGAGATAACTTAAGGCAAAAAACAGTCAGCTTTAAATTAACATGCTTCTGTTTTCTTCATTGTGGAACGTGGATTACTTGTAGAATTTAACACATTGTAAAAACTAACATTTATGTAGGAATGGTAACTACACTAAGGGGCTCATTTTCAAAGCACTTAGACTTACAAAGTTCCATAGGTTACTATGGAACTTTGTAAGTCTAAGTGCTTTGAAAAAAGTCATTTTAAAAGGGTGACCCTATTTTTATGGGATTGTTCACAAAGGCACAGGAGAAAGCCTTTCAGAAAATACAGCCGTGATTGTTAATACTCGTAATTATGAGTCTCCTACCACATAGTACAGAGTTAATTTGCTTTCCTTCTCAATTAATACAACAAGACATGTGCTAGCTTCTGATAGAGTCATCACTCAGTGTCACACCAGTGACAAAGGTATGTCCTTGAAAAACTTTATTCTGAATGTAGAGCAAATAGGGCTATGCACTATTTGCATTAGCTTGCAGCTGCGGGGAAATTTTTAGTACTAATTCTAACATTTCATCAACCAGGAATGTGTTTTGAACACAAATTGGTGTAAAGAATCCAGCATGGGGTTCTGGCATGTGTCTGAAAGATTCAGTTGACTTCAGATGTTCAGGAAGTAAGCCATCAATATTGCCCCCCTCCCCAGGAAAAGGGACAATGGTCAGGTCAGCACTTGGTATGGGAGAAAAAAAGGAAAGAAAAAACAAACAAAAGAGAAGATTCAAGGGTCCTTTTACAAAGGTGCGCTAGCGTTTTTAGCGAATGCATTAAATATACATGCGCTAAACACTAGAAAAGCCCATATATTCCGGTGGGCATCTCTAGTGTTTAGCACATGCTAAAAATGCTAGCACGCCTTTGTAAAAGGACCCCTCAATAAGGTGGAGCCGCCTCTTGCAAAGAAGATGCAGCAGCTATGTCCCATCTACTAAATGACATTTTCAATTTATATGCCTCCCTACTTCAAGGCCATCCAAATGTTTTTTAAGCAGTGGGCCACATGATCAGAAATTCATATGTGTATGGGCTACACAAATACACATATGAATAACATGATTCATACTCATCAAAATATGTGAATCTGTTCTGAAATTGTGACTTCATATCCACCATAAAACTCTGTAATGCTTCAACATCATGTGTGCTAGCTAGCTGTTTTGCTAAAAAATCTCAAGTGGGCCACATCAGAAAGGCAGATGGGCTAGTAACCAATGGGCTGCACTTTGAACAACCTTGCCCTTCTCCAACATAGGACTCAGGGTGATTTATAACATTTTAAATGCATGGATCATGTATATATCAGGATATAACTCCATATAATAAATGAACAATTAATGAGAGAGTTGGAAGAACATTAGGAAAGAACTACAGCAGTAGGACACATCATACTGTTTCTATACCCCGAGCAGAAAAGAGGTGCCCTCATCCCCATGTGGCAAAAGTAAAAGCATGAGGCACTAGTCGGCTGATGCAATAGAAGCTTAAAGAGGAGAAACACCCAGAGCCAAGGAAATGGGAGCAGATATGAGAGAGGTGAACAGAAAGAGGGAGGGGGAGGGGGAGGGTAGAGGAGGGCAGGAAACTGACAGAAGGGCACACAAAGAAAAGTCAAGGTCTATGCAGAGAATGGATGAAAAGAAGCACAACATGACCCAATAAAGGTAAGAGATGTTATTTGCAAAGAGAAGAGGGGAAAGAAAAAGGAAATAAGGACAGAGTTGGAGGATAGAGAGAAAAATCTAAGAGACGCATCAAAGAATTAGTGCTTTCTAGCATATGTCACAAGTGGCAATGTATTGTTGATAATTCCTGCAAGTGAACGTATTTTTTTGCATATCTAGTGATTGACACTCTTATGTGTAGCATAAATCTCTGAGGCCCCTATTTACAAAAGTGCAAGAAGGTTGTCACAGATGCAGGAATGGTGAGCACTTGGACTGCAGCCAGGCTGTAGCAGACAAGTCCTCTGAGAAGGTACAAAGCTAGTAGCTACAGCTAAATGGAAGAACAACGCACTCGTGCCACACAGAAAAGCCGTTTAGGGCTGCACTAGTAGTCATAACTAAATAGAAGAGCAACTCACTCAAACTCAAACAGAAATCTCACAGATAGGACTCAAACAGAAAGCATACAGAGAAGTAACTCAAGACAGGGCCACATGGCCATTCTAAGGTAAAGGGAAAACACACAAAAGAAACTCAAAGCAGGGCCACAGAGTCAAATAACAGACACTAGAGACCAGGGGCGTATCTGGAATCCGGCGGTAGGGGGGGCCACAGCCAGAGAGGGGGGGCACATTTTTGCCTCCCTCCCCCCCCCGCCGCCGCCGCTGCCGCCGCTGCCTCTCTCCACCCCCTCCCCGCCGTCAACCCTCCCCCGCTGCTTACTTTTGCTGGCGCCGAGGTCCGACCCGCAATCTCCGTTTTTCGTCTTCCTCCGTGGCCATGCTTCCAGGAAGTAACGCTGCAGTGCTGATTCGTTGAATCCAGTTCGACGTCTGACGTCAGACGCCGAACTGGATTCAACGAATCAGCACTGCAGCGTTACTTCCTGGAAGCATGGCCACGGAGGAAGACGAAAAACGGAGATTGCGGGTCGGACCTCGGCGCCAGCAAAAGTAAGCAGCGGGGGAGGGTTGACGGCGGGGAGGGGGGCCAGGGCGAAATCTGCGGGGGCCCAGGCCCCTGTGGCCCCACGCAGATACGCCCCTGCTAGAGACAAAGGGGAAACAACAGGCCAAAAGAGAAAAGCTGCTTTTACATACACAAGTCAGACAAGGAGCAGAGCTCACAAGAGCCAGGAAGCAAAAACAGCAGACAGAGTGTTAAAGCAGGCTAAAGAGAAAGGCTGCTTCTAATACACAAGTCAGCAAAGCGTAGTGCTCAAAAGAGCCAGATAACAAACACAGCACAGAAAGGGTTAAAGCAGATTAAAAGGAAAAGCTGCTTCTAACTACAAAAGTCAGGAAAGGGGCAGAGCTCACAAGAGCAAAAGAACAAATAGAGCACAAAAAGAGTTAAAGCAGGCTACAGGGAAGACTAAACAAAGAAGAAACGGGCTTACCACGGACTAGCCAGCACACACAGCTGGGAAGGGAAAGGCAAGACAGACAGAGAGGCAGCAGACACAGCTGCACAGCAGTGAAGAAATCAGGGACAAGGCTAGCTTCTACAGACTCTCAGAACAAAGACAAGAACTACACACGCCCAGAAACAGTACAGGCAAAGCTTGAAAACAAAGCTAACTGAAAAGTAGTCCATTCAGGTACAAACAAGAAGCACACACACAGGGAAACAGAACAGAGCATTGCTGGAGAGCATAGCTAACATGAAAGTAATCCATTCAGGTACAAAAAAGAAGCACACACACAGGGAAACAGAACAGGGCTTACAGAAAACAGGAACAGAGCTTGGCTTAAACAGAGAGCAGGAACAGAACACAAGGCTGTGCCCTGAGGCACAGCTAACCAGATTACCAGTTCCATCAGAATCAAACAGTTACAACCATAACAAGAAATGGGAAATAGACCTGTTGCAACGGCAACCCAGGAAAGTTTCCCGAGCCCTTATAAAGGCGATGGCTGATGATGTCACACTGGGCAATGAAGCTTGGAAGCAGAGAGACCAATGCAAGGCTTGGCTTCAGAGATACCGAAGCAAGCTTTGGCTAGCAGGAGCATCAACAGCAGGGAAAGAGTCTGGAGAGGTCACAGAGCCAGATACAGGAAATCAGAAGGTCTGGCCATAAAGGCACAGCCACAGCCGTGACAAAGGTTTTATAGTTACTGTGTGATAACAGAAAACATTTACCTGCAATGACTGCATTGCTAGCATTTTTGGGAGGGCTGCCATACAGATAATACTCTCCTGCCATGCCTTAAGTGCACCGCTGATAACATGCACTGAATTTAGTGACACCTATTAAGGTGGTATTAAGTGCTCTGTATTATCTGAGGCAGATAATCCTTAATAGTTAATGCACGATAACAACTTCCAAATAACTGTAAGATGCACTCTCCACCCTTTCTCTACCTCAAAATGTTGTTTTCCACTTTAGTGCATGCTCATTGCTCTGTTAAACAGCTAGCACAACTTAGCAAATAGGTCCTCCCCCTCCCAAACAATCATCACCCACCTCCGTTCCTTGTTATATAAAAGACAGAAATGGAGGCATGAGAGGGGTTCTTCTGGAGTAATAGCAAGCTGTCTGAATTTGTTTCATAAAGTACTAATTCCTACCAGGATGACATAATGCCGACTTCAGCCCATATGTTACTGTACAAACATGAAAGTTGCTCTGTATTTTCTACATGATTTTGTCTTCATGACTTCCTAGAAATCAAAATGTCTCTGGAATAATCCTAACTGAACTGCAATTGAATTGTTGCTGAATTTGCATATAGTGGAACTATATGCTAGGTGAATTTGTATATTGTTCTGGCAATTATTATTTGCTTAAGAAAAGTCTGCTGTATTTATCTGTGGACTGCAGGAACATGGCAATCAAATGATTTATTTTACATGTGCCATTTACACCCATAGTGCTATATCAATATTATTACTTTTCTTATTGAGGCAATATGATTGGCATGTAACCATCAGTGTCACTACATATAAGAACTTTTAATACTTCTATCATGTCTAAATGTTTTAATTAATGAAGAATACCAGCACAAACTAATACTTCATTCTTCCCCAGCCACCTTTTTAGAAAACTATTCTAAATTAATTCCTCTTCTCAGTAGAAAACATTTGCTTAAGGACAAACTACTATTGAGATAATAATAAAATTAGGATAGATATAGTACATATCATAACACAGGACTCTTGAGAGGTAATTTTATAAAGTATTTTCCACAGGTAAACCCAGTTTTACCCATACAAAATGGCTTTTGTAAAACTGCTTCCTAAGAATACCTCACAATTGGAAAGCAAAAATATGAATACTAAATCCATAGAAAAAAATGTTTTGCTTATATTGACTATGAGCAACAAAACTGCCAGACTAGTATACACACTCTTAATAAAATAAAACCTCAACTGCCTAGGGAGGGGCCCCAAACGTCTCACCCCCAATAGCAGCTACTGCCATTGTTTTTACCAAAAATAGCCTAGAACTCAAGAGCAATAGAAAACAAGTCCCATACAGAGAAAAAAAAAACTATTGTTCCCCCAAAAAACTGGGCATAAATTGTCACACAGCAAATGCTACTACAATAGTCAGAATTTAAAAAGAGGCTAAACTCCACCTCTGAATACAAGGGAAGAACACTGTGCACAATGAAAATTCAAAAACAGCTTATCTATATATCAGTATTTAATGCCTCTGAAAATTCTCTCCCTTTCCACTCCGGAGTACATGTGCTGCCGTCTGAAAAGAACTCCCAACACGGGCCTCCTTGTTTCACTCAGCTGTGTCAGGAGGATAACTGAGTTTATCATAAGCCTATATGATGATTTATACTATGTGACAATTTATGCGCAGTTTTTTTGGGGAGCAACAGTTTTCAGGGATTTAATTTTCTAAAATTGCCCCATATATTTGCACATAAAAGTGTGCATTGTACAAAAGACAGATCCTTTGTATGAGATCAACATACAAGGATGTCCAGGTGCAGTGCGGGCAATCATGAAGTATGCACATAGATTAGAAAAACATACCCACATGCATGCTTCAGCATAGATTTACGCCAATTCCCAAGCAGGTGAAAGTGTATGCAGCTGCATTATAGCCACCCTTGTGGAAGTTTTGGGGTGCTATTTTAACTAAGGACACATATTCCTTACCATAAATGACTCATACGATCAAAGAGCAGCTTACAAAATAGGTTGCAGTAAGGGCTCATGAGCTAATTATTTATCATGGCCATGTGCTAATGGCAACATTAACACATGGTAGTCCACAAAAGCAGCAGAATACATGCCTTCTGTTCTAAAAAAAAGGTTTTTATTTCCACCACTTCAAAGTCAAACAATGCCTGACATCTACAAAACCTATCACAGCGGTTTATAATAATGAAAATACATTTGAGATGGCCATCTATTTGGGACATTCCGACTAGGATGTCCTTTTGAAAATGCCCCTCCACATACAAACATAAAAACATTTATATGTATAAAACATTTCATATGTAGAAAGCTACATACTTTAAGAGCAAAGGTATTTTAATACCAAGGTGTGTTTGTATATATATTGATGGGAACAGACCAGAAAATAATAATTCACCTAAATAAAGAGGAATTTTCAGTTCTGAAAAGAATTCTTGTATGTCTAGCCAGTCAAGGATGTCAGTGGCCTAGTGGTTAGGGTGGTGGACTCTGGTCCTGGGGAACTGAGGAACTGAGTTCAATTCCCACTTCAAGCAAAGGCAGCTCGTTGTGACTCTGGGCAAGTCACTTAACCCTCCATTGCCCCAGGTACAAATATAAGTACCTGTATATAATATGTAAGCTGCATTGAGCCTGCCATGAGTGGAAAAGCGAGGGGTACAAATGTAATAAAAATAAATAAAACTCACCACAAAAACATAAAAAAGTGTAAGTATAAAATATTTCACCCAATTAAACCTGTTAGCAAATGTAAGTGTATCAAAACGTACCATGATACTTACAAAATTTTCTACAAAGAAGAGGTTCTAATCCTGTACCCGTAATATACATAGAAATAGTATTACTTTGTTAAATATATCAAACCACTAAAAATAGTTAGACCATTCAGACAACTGGTTAGTCATAAAATCTGTTGAGCTATAGACACTAAACTTAAATAAACATCAAGCAGCCATGCAATGTAATAATCACGATGCTCAATCTTATCAGTATACCACCAAAGTTGAGGGGGCATCTACATCAGCGTGCGTTAACTGGTTGGCACAGGAATACCAGGTGAGCACTTACGGTTTACAAAATGGGTGGCGGTAATGCTCATGCACAGTGGCTTAGGAAGGGAGCAGGGGGGGCAGTCCGCCCCGGGTGCACGCCGCTGGGGGGTGTCGGCTCCGCGCTGGTACACTGCCCTCTCTGCCCCGGAATAGGTTACTTCCTGTTCCGGGACAGAGAGAGCAATGAACCAGGGCGAGCCGACACACCCCAGCAATGTGCAGTCGGGGCGGATCGGCCCTCCCACCCGTCCCTCGCCGCAGGTATGCGCTCCGGGGGGGGTGCGCTCCAACGGGAGGAGGGTGCGCCGTGCGCAGCGGCGACCCGCCCCGGGTGTCAGCTCCCCTCGCTACGGTTCTGCTCATGTGGTAATTCTTTTTAATGGCCGTGCACTAATGGCGACATAAGCAAATGCAGGTGTCTCTCATGTTTCATCTCAGGGTGATGGCCACAATTTACAATCTAGCCTGACTTTAATAGAAGCGATGGCACTTAATGTACTTATAAAATATTTAAGCTCAGAAAAGCACATTTTTGCCCTTGTACTCCAGTAAGAAGTGCAACAGTATACAGTGGAGTTGTAGGTCTGCAGTATTACTACTGCTTTCTACCACAGCTATATTGGTAACAGCTGCGTGCATTTTTAGTCTATGAAATTCATCCATCATTTACTTCTCTATCTAATCTCCAACCACACTGCCATTACCCACTTCCCATCAAGCTAAGCTAAATGAATCTTTCCACAGAAGCCTTTGGGGGCATGACCTGCTCCGCCTTTCCTGAACCATGGACATCTGATTGTCTCCTACTTATGCTGCCCTGATGTCTTTTTAAAGATATTCCTCGGTGTACTCATAAACAAAATTTCTCTCTGCGTCTGTTCCCAACGGAAACACTGGCATCTGAAAACAGAGGAATTAATGCTAGCTAGCTGCAAATCAGCAGAGGTACCACCCCTCTCCATCTCATCTCTCACCTTTCCTGCTGTCCTTTCACCTTCTTTTCATCTACTATTTTTAACCAAGTTGCTTCTCCTTTTATCTTAAAGCCTGTGCTCTTGAAATACTGCAGAAACACAATTACATGCTACTGGCTTAGAAAGACAGTGTCTAGTCACTGTTTTCCACATTTCCCAGAGAAAACACTATTTACTTGAAAACTAACTGCAGCCCATAAATCTACTTGATTGTAAAACACCAGGTTTTAAAGATGTTCCTTTTAAAGGTCACTGAGTATACCATCACAAAAAACAAAAAAAAAATTCACATTCTATAAAAATTGCCAGGTACAATTCTTCAGCACTTTTAGTTTACAACCAATTCCAACACTCCATCATCCAAGGTACGTATTGTGCCAGATATTCAGAAAGCACTTAGAAGTTTGGCATTGTGCTGAACATGTATGTGTTTTTTTTTTTAATATCATGTGGCTTTACAGGATAGATTCAAGAAAGTTCACCAAAAATTAGGCACACAAAAAAATATGGGCTCTAAGCACCAGTTCTATAATGGCAATCGTACACGAAATTGCCATGACAAAATAGAGTTGGTATGCACGTACTGAACTTTAGGTGCAAGCACTTATGCCATGTCAAAGGCTGGTGTAAATGGTCACATCTAAAGTAGGCAGTTGTGCACATAAGTGATAGTATTCTATAACTTCTATGTGCAATCGCAAGACACGCCCCTGATTCACCCCTGTGTATGACCCCTTTGAACTTGCACATTATAGCATTGAGACACTGACCCTTGGATTATATATATATATCGCACCTAATGTTCTATGCCAAATCCAAGCGTAATCTATAGCAACGCATGTAACTTAATTGGCTTAAGCTGATCAGCATTGATAACAGCACTTAACAAGCAATGAGCACTAATTAGCAATAATTAAAATTTACGCACACAACTCACTAAGTGTATTCTAAATTCTAATGTGTGTAGCCAAAAAACGGGCGTGGTTATGAGTGGAGAAATGGGCACTCTGGGGTCGTTCCAAAATTTACATGCACTGTTATTGAATATGGCCCTCTGCGCCTAAATCAACGTGCCAGTACTTACGCCATGTTTTCCTTGGTATAAATGGATGCGCATAGTTCTAGGCACTGGTTATAGAATACACTTAGGTAGAAATTTGTTCCAAGTGGATTTTTCAGGCACCATATATAAAATGTGGCACTAAATTTATAGAATAGTGCCTGTTGCAGTTGTTTAACTACAAATTAATGCCAATTAGCACCAATTAACACTTAAGGGGCAAATGGCACTTAATTTAACAATTAAAGGCGCAGTAGCATTTTTAATGTGCACTAAATGCTAGAGACACCCATAGGAATATATGGGCATCTGTAAGGTGAGAGACAGCTTGCCTGAGGCTGGGGATGGTTGGGCACGTCCTTGGCCGCTTCGGCAAAAGGGGAAGAGGAAGGGGGTGGGGAGTTACCTGCAGCTGCCTGAGAAACCATGTATTCTTTGTTTATTTTGTATTATTAGTTTGCATTTCTGTTGAAGAAAGAGTGGATGCCTTTCGAATGATGGAAGTGGTGTGTCGGTGTGCGGTTGTTTCGTTAGTTTGGCAGCCAGTCTCCAGCGATTCCTAGGCAGGGAAGGAGTACTCCTCCCCCTTCCTTGGTCGCTGTTTGCTGCTGGCTGGGTCGCGGGTAATCCTTCCAGCTGGGCCACAGCTTGTCCTGTTCGCCCACGTCCCAGATGGTGATGGGCACGTTGTTTTCCAGCTCCTCCGACTCCATGTCAAGCGATCCCAAATATAGTCTTTGCTATAGGCCCTCTGGCACTCTTCAGTACTGGCATTAGGCATTTAAAAATTTCTCCCCCCCCCCCCGGTCTATTTTTGCACATACCCACAGCAGGAATATTGTTCTCTCGTTCCAGCGGTGGTTCTGTGCTCTCCGTGCTGCACAGATAATGAGCCATTCTGCTGGGGAATGCTCCTCCCTTATTGTCACGTAGTTTCCTCTGATTGGTCTGTGTTACGTTGCCTAGTGTTGCCTGGGAACGGTGTTGTGATGGTCCTTTGTGTTTCAGAATGTTGAGGGTGTTTTTTCTGATTGGTCCGTCATGCGAGGGCGGGGCAGAGAGACATGGTCAGTGTTGTGGCTTCACCACCATGAATCCATGAACCCTTCAGGGAGTGACTGAGTGACTTCAGAACGTTGAGGGTGAGTTTTATTATAGTAGATAAGGTTAGTTGCTTGCAAAACGTAATATAACAACTGGCTGTTAATTGGAGTTAATAGTCAATTACTATTGGTGTTGACACCAATCAGCAGTTGAATGCACAGATGCTCTTAGTCGCTATTCTAAAAGCTGTGACTGCAAATTCTAGGGGGGTATGGACCTGGGAGGGCACGGGCAGGCCAGAGGTGTGCCTAAGTTATAGATCACTAGGAGTTCCATGCATAACTGCCAACAGTTAGGTGCAAGCAGGTATACCTGCCTTCGGCATGGCATAAGTTGGTTGTGAAACTGCAGACTTAAGTTAGTATTCTATAACAGCATTTCCACATGGAACTGCCATTACAGAATCTGTGCTTAGCACGCATCATCCCAGCGCCTAAATTTTATTTTAGAAACCCTATTTGCAATTCAAATGTGTAAATATCCACATTTACAGATGCATAGCTCATCAACACTGAAAGCCCAATTTTAGAAATCCAGAATTTACACGCGATACATACAAATCAAAAGGGGGTGGGTGTAATTTGGGTGTGTCTAGGGTGGGCCTAAAAATACATACGTATGTCCCATTCAGAAGGGCAATGCAACTCTATCATCACAATGACCAACTATGAGATTTACAGCTGCATTTGGGTACATAGAAGTTTTGTAAACATGCTGGTTTTGGGCAGCGCTCTGCAGGAAGGATTAGTGGAGATCATCCTCTTAATCCTAGCCACTAGAAATTATAATTTTAGGTAAACAACAGTGAATATCTGATTCATATATAATATATATGATTGTCAGTGTGGGTTATACATAAATGCTTATATAAGAAAAATGTCTTTCCTCCTAACACAGTCCTTATGTTTATAACTTAAAATTATTCTGAAGGGTTAACAACAAGGAACCTCTTTCCAGTCTACTACGGTGTCTGTCAAAGAGGTCTTACAACATGCTGCTGAGCACCAGCGGCAGCAGATCTAGAAAACACAAGGTTGACTGCCAGCACCACGTCCTGCTGCAGCTTAGCAGGTGGCAGCTCAAAATAAACAAATTATTGAAAATGAAAATGAAGGGGAATAAAAAAAAATTATGAACCTGTGTATTAGAACAGAAAAAGTTTAAAACAGGCTGCTTGGTATGATAATTAATAAGGCAATGCTGTTTTTCATTATTTTTGGGCTGAACGAATGCCAGCAGCTATTTGCTAGAACACGTTTGAATGTTAATCTGTTTAATATTTAATTTACATGATAAACTACACAAAAACAAGGAACCAGCAGTAACATCAACAGCATCATCTTTAACAAAGTAATTGAGCACATTTTTTAGCTGGTCCTTTTGCAGGTGGATGAATCATGGGTTCTACTTGGCCACTGAAATGGAAGAGTACAGACATTATGCAGTTGGCAATCCTTCCGTGCCAAAGAGAAGACTGATGCTAACTGTTATTTGTAATGGATGACTAAGTTATGATTTAACATGAAATAATCTGTGATCTGCAAACATAGTGACCAGGAGATAAGCTGAACTGTTTCTGGTTTCACCCCATTCCATGCATGGAGAATTGAGTTCTCTATTCAGTACTTTAAGAAAAGCAGGACTACATCCCTATGTATGCCATGAGATAAAATTAAGATTGGCTTAGCTTGCCCCCTGCCCATGGAACTATATGGTCATTTTTACCAAAGCCCTTAGCATACTTCATCCTTTTTACCAGTTCTCTAGAGTTCAATCTTGGCATCAGATGTCAAAGAAAATACCAGGAGAACTGCTGATTTCCAAGATTCAAAGTTATAAATGTGTCCCCTTACAGGCCCTCTGTGTTTGAAAAAAGAAAAACCTAAGCAAAGTGCACCACTGCAGAAATAGTATTAAATATGCCATCTAGTGATAGAAAATGGTGATCCGTAGTCCTCTTTTTTTTGTTCTCAGTAAAGCCAGAATTATTTGCACTCCTGTTTGGACAAGGCATTTCCTGTGACCTAATGCATTTAGGGAAAATTCTGCCTCTAAGGGCTCCTTTTACTAAGCGGCGGTAACCCCAACATGGGCTTACCACTCGCTATTTAGAAAGTACCCCCGGGCTAACACAGCAGCCTGGCGGTACTTCCCCCACTACCGCGCCGTCATTTCCGGTGCTACGCTGCCCGGTTACCACCGGGTTAGCGTGGGAGCCCTTACTGTCACCTCGATGGGTGATGGTAATGTCTCCCCCCAAAATAGCCATGTGGTGAGTGCTTTACTTGCCGCCCGGCCATTTCCTGAAGGAAAGCGAGACCAGCCCTTTTACTAGCGTGCGTATAAAACATGCACTGACACCAACGCAGGCCCTCTTTTGCCTAGTAAAAGGGAACCTAAGAGAGGAAAAGGTGAATATGTTCCATGTTTTAGCTAAAAATTAAACAGATTCTGATTGCTACAGTTCCAGCACAGAGTACCTTTCAGAGCTTTTCTAACATACCAAGTAGTTTGCAGGAGTGGGGCATGTTACAGGTCTTCCTTAGAGCATGTTGCCATGGTATTTTCCTAATTCTTTTAATAATCATGGACCCCCTAGTGAAGGTGTAGATATTTTAGTTTTACTGGAAGCAGGCTTGTTAGCTATTCTCTTATCTGTGACATTTGCTCTAAATTGAACATCTGTTGAACTCTAGTCCTTCAGAGTCAAAGAAGCTGAATCTAGAAACTCTACTGAACCTTTGATTTCTGCATTAATTCACAAAGGCCAAGAATGAACTTGCAGAAGGAGGAGCCTTACTACATATGACAGAGTACCTAATCCTTTAATATCCTTTTGTGTTACAGAAAGGAACATTTTTAATCCTGTTTTCTCTTCCTAAGGAGAAGGAGAGAAACAGCAAGAAATTTTCCTACCTGAGAAACCCAGTAAAAGAAGAGGTGGTATCTGAGTGAAAGGAGGCACAGAGCTGCTATAAATGAAGCTCAGCTAGAGCATAAGTATGGAGAGAGAGACCCATATGGTGTCCATATGTGGAGGAAGATGATTCAGAGACATATGAGGAAAGTTACTACTACTACTAATCATCATTTCTAAAGAGCTACTAGACTTACACAGCGCTGTACACTTGAACATGAAGAGACAGTCTGGAGGAGAAACCCAAAAAGAACCCAGTTATGAAACAATGAAATTTCACAAGGTGTAAGAAATTTTCCACTTCTCCCTAGGCAGAAAAATCCAGGGAGAGTTTCATAAATCCCTAAGAATATTTGTGAAATAGGAAGAAGGTAAATAAAAGGATCAAGGAGAAAAGTCTTTATTAAAGCTTTACCAAGTCAAGTGCATAAGTACATAAGTAATGCCATACTGAGAAAAGACCAAAGGTCCATCGAGCCCAGCATCCTGTCCCTGACAGCGGCCAATCCAGGTCAAGGGCACCTGGCAAGCTACCCAAACGTACAAACATTTTATAAAAGTTATTCCCGAACTTGTGGATTTTTCCCAAGTCCATTTACTAGTGGTCTATGGACTTGACCTTTAGGAAACCGTCCAACCCCTTTTTAAACTCTGCCAAGCTAACTGCCTTCACTACGTTCTCTGGCAACGAATTCCGGAGTTTAATTACATGTTGGGTGAAGAAATATTTTCTCCTATTTGTTTTAAATTTACTACTCTGTAGTTTCATCGAATGCCCCCTAGTCCTAGTATTTTTGGAAAGCATGAACAGACGCTTCACATCCACCTGTTCCACTCCACTCATTATTTTATATACCTCTATCATGTCTCCCCTCAGCCATCTCTTCTCCAAGCTGAAAAGCCCTAGCCTCCTTAGTCTTTCTTCATAGGGAAGTCGTCCCATCCCCGCTATCATTTTAGTCGCCCTTCGCTGCACCTTTTTTCAATTCCATTATATCTTTCTTGAGATGTGGCGACCAGAATTGAACACAATACTCAAGGTGCGGTCGCACCATGGAGCAATATAACGGCATTATAACATCCTCACACCAGGTCACGTGATGGATTGAGAGACGAAGACACGTTTTTCGGGTCTCTCCGGGTCAATCTCCCCCCAAAGCTTAAAAAATCGCGCTAAAAATCAGCGAAATCACCCACAACAGGAATCGCTATCTCCCAAGGGACTATGGACTTATTTGTGACTAGAGAAACCAGGGCGATGTCGGGCAAAACGATAAAAAAAGAAGGCGAGAAAACCAGAGCACAGACGACACCTAAGATGGCGGCGAGCCCGAACCAGGAATTAGGTTTTACCTTCACTGCAGAGCAACTTTCACAGCTGACAGAGGCGGTAAAAAAGGCACTGGAACCAGAATTACACAAAATAACAAACCAGTTGGCAGGAATGGAATCTCTCTTGAACGATACGACTCGCCGAACGGGAGAATTAGAGGCTTGCGTATCGGAGATAGAAGATACGGAAATCCACAGAGAAGCGGCCTTCAAAGAAACGCAGCAAGAGCTCCAGGCCCTGCGACATCAAGTTGACGACCTCGAGAACAGATCCAGAAGATCGAACCTCAGATTAATAGGAGTGCCGGAAACGATACCAGACCGGACCTTACCAACACAGCTTGAACGCTGGCTGAAAGCAGAATTTGCGCTATCTGATAGCGCGGGGTCGTTATGCTTGGAGAGGGCCCATCGAGTGGGAAGGAAGAATCCAGCGACGACCAGACCAAGAGCAGTGCTCATAAAAATTCACAATTTTATTCACAAGGAAGAGATTCTGAGAGGGGCCCGCTCCAAATGGGACACTTTAACGCTGGAAGGAGAGCATATCAGGATATTTCAAGATTACTCCCTGGTGGTGCAAGAAAAAAGGAAGGCCTTCAGCCCTATATGCCAGAGTCTGGTGGCCAGGAAACAGCGTTTTAAATTATTGTATCCAGCACAGTTAAAAATCCAAATAAATGGGACATGGAAGACCTTTACAACACCATGAGAGGCGCAAATTGCGCTGAACCAGGAGACAACCACAGAGAACACCTGATGGAATTACAAACTTTAGATACTGGATAAAGCAAGAGAGGAACAGACTTCTTGAAATCGGAGGAAAGAGCAGCTGGCACTCTAAACAGCTTCCCGGACAGTAAAAGACAAATGTTAAGTAGTAGTTAAAGTTCATAATTGAGCATGTTGTGAGTTATTGTTATGTTATGTTATAATTGTAAGCGCAAATGTTACAGTAGCAAATATAGCTAAGGTGAGAGGGGGAGTACCACCATCATTAGACCTTTACTCTTCTACCCAGTGCTCGGATAGAGAGTGTGGGGCTAAGAGTAAGGAATGGGGAGCAAGAGGGAAGAGGGGGGAGGGGTGAGGGAGGGGTGGGAGGGGGGGAAAAGAGCAAAGAGAATACGAACAGGAATATACAGAGGAGTAGGCTACATAGGAGGAACAGAGGGGGAGGTAACCAATCAAGATGGGGACCCATATACATGTCACAGTCCAACGGGAACAGGCAGATCTATGGGGAAAAAGGACAGGAATGGAACCAAGAAGTCCGGGTGAGCTGGGCACCTCGGGCGTCAAGGGAGGAAAGCAAGTGCATAAATCATATTGGGACCTCCATTGAATATGAA
Organism: Microcaecilia unicolor; assembly: GCF_901765095.1. Classification (NCBI taxonomy): domain Eukaryota; kingdom Metazoa; phylum Chordata; class Amphibia; order Gymnophiona; family Siphonopidae; genus Microcaecilia; species Microcaecilia unicolor. Next base: position 319,404,683 of record NC_044031.1, on the reverse strand, counting down.
AGCTAATTCTATAAGGTTCATGACCTGGAACGTGGGAGGGGTTTCCAGCCCAATAAAAAGGGCAAAAATATTAGCTGCACTAAATAGATACAAAGCAGACGTGATATGTCTTCAGGAAACTAGATTAACTCCAGATGAACATCAAAAGCTAAAACGAACTTGGGTGGGAGAGGTACATGCGTCATCGGCTGCGGGGAGGAAAAGAGGAGTAGCCATATTAACCCGTAAAGGAATAGTGGCAAGAACCCAACTCATAGAAAGTGACCCCCAGGGAAGGTATGTGATGGTGCATTTATGGCTTCACCACAAAGAGTACTTGGTAGTGGGGATGTATGGCCCGAACTTATATGAGAGATCATTCTATGACAAAGTAGTACAATCTTGCCTCCTCTATAGATCCTTACCGTTAATTATCTTAGGTGACTTCAATCTGGTGGCAGATCCTACGTTAGATTGTTCAGTACCAAGACGAGCAACACGAGGAGGGCAAAGTAAAAGAGCTTTAAATCAATTCATGCAATCCCTGTTAGTTGTAGATACATGGAGGACACTGAATCCTGAAAGGAGGGAGTTTACTCACATGTCTAGAGCTCATGGAACCTTTTCCAGGATAGACTATATATTAGTGGACAAGAAGATTTTTTCCCAGGTGTGCTCAGCAGAGATAGGCCCAGAAGAAATATCGGACCATGCGATGGTCTGGGTAGATATGCGGGTCCCAGGGGCTGAAATGGGAACCAGGGGATGGCGATTCCCATATTATCTATCAGCCAACTCAGAATTTCAGAGATATATTCAAAGTAGATGGGTAGACTATTCTGAAAACAATGCAACCTTCAAAGATCGCCCATTTGTGTTCTGGCCAGCCGCGAAGGCGGTGTTAAGGGGGGATATAATTGCCTTCACGGCTAAGAGAGAAAAAAGGCTGTCCTGGGCCATTATCAACTTGGAACAGAAATTTCAAAAAGCAAAAAGGAGATTCTTACATTCCCCCAATAAATACCTTAAAGAGCAAATGCAAACAGCACAAATAGCATTAAACACATTACTACATGAGAGAGCAACTAGAGCATTAATAGTTAGGAAATATAAGCTCCAACGATTTGGCAATAAATCAGGAACGCTAATGGCCAGATTAGTCAAACACCAGGGGGGTAGTAGGGTGATAACGGCAATAAAAGACCAAAAAGGGAAGATCCAACATGAAAAAGAGAAAGTAGCCAAGGTTCTGGAGGAATTCTTTGGCTCCCTATATGAGGCAAGACAGACACCGTGCCAGGTAGCAATACAAGAATATCTGAGACAGTCTGGCATGACCCAATTCCCTAGTGAGGTCGTAGAGTCCATAAACAGCCCCATATCAGGAAAGGAGCTGCAAGAAATTATTAGTTCGTTGCCTAACCACTCTGCTCCAGGCCCAGATGGCTATTCGAGTGAATTTTACAAAATCTTGGGGCCCATGGTAATAGCGACCCTCCTAGACTACTTTGAGGAAGTGGTGGATAAACGAAGCTTTCCCCCATACACAAACGAAGCTTTGATTTCATTGATCCTAAAACCTGGAAAAGTAGAAATGCAAGCAGAATCGTATCGGCCGATATCGTTGATCAATGTTGAAGCAAAAATCCTGGCCAAACTGATCTCAAATAGGTTGCACCAACACCTCCCAAGTTTGATAGGACCGGAGCAGGTTGGGTTTGTTAGGAACCGCCAATCAGTAGTGAATGTGAGGCGAGTATTACTAGCAATGGGACATTGCCAACAAGAAAAGATAAAATCAGCGCTGATTAGCCTAGATGCAGAGAAAGCATTTGATAGCATTGATTGGGGATACTTATTTGAAGTGGTACGTTACACGGGCTTGGAGGGATGGGCACTCCAGGCGATCATGGTGCTCTATTCGAATCCTAGAGCTACGGTACTAGTGAATGGAGAACGGACCAGACAATTTCCCATAGAGGGACCAGACAAGGGTGCCCCCTCTCCCCAGCATTGTTCCTTCTGGCAATAGAACCCCTTTTAAGGACAATAGCCAAGACAGAATCAATAGTGGGAGTGGAGGTAGGAGGAGAAAAGCTCAAAGCAATGGCATTTGCAGACGATCTGTTGATAGTGACAGAGCAACCCGATACATCAGTTAAAACTCTAATCCGAGAAATTACTCAATTTGGAATGTTATCGGGATTTAAGATAAACATGCAAAAATCCAGCATTATGCAACTATACCCCTCGGGGCAGGTAGAAGGGAGGGAAAGGGAACTCAATTTGCAGGGAGTGGAGGAGGTTAAGTACTTAGGAGTGCAAATCCCACAAGATTTAACGAAACTCTATGAGCGCAACATTAACCCCTTGTTAAGGGAGACCATAACAAAACTGAAGCAATGGCAGGGGCTCCCACTTTCGCTGTTGGGGCGTATAGCAATGTGTAACATGATGATAGCACCCTGTTGGCTGTATAGATTCCAGATGTTACCCTTATACCTTAATAGAGTAGATGAATTAAAGTTGAACGCTGCACTTCAAAAATTCATATGGAAAGGAAAGAGGTCGAGACTGGTGTTGGACATGGTGTGCATGCCAACAGAATATGGCGGCTTGGGTCTAATGAACATAAGAACACTATCAATAGCATGTGCCATGAGACATCTAAATGATTGGTTCCGAGGCACGGCAGATTTTTCCGCAACTCAAATTGAGATGAACCTCTTTAAAAACCACCATTTCAGTAGCTACTTACATGGGTTGAAATGCACTCCAATACCAACGCTGATGACATCACATATTTTACCCACCCTACAAAAAGCGTGGGCATGGATCTGCAAATTGCATCACTGCTCCCCTAGAGTCACCCCCTTCTTACCAGTGCGCGGAAACCCGGCGTTCCCTCCGGGCGATTTACACGAAATCTTTGGAAAATGGAAAGCCAAAGGAGTAATATATTTGTTGAATATAATCACAGAAGAAGGGAGATTGAAATCTTTTACTGACTTAAAAGAAGCACAACTTTTTGGACCTAGAGATCACTTTTACTATTGGCAGTTAGGGCACTATGTGAGGAGCTTGCCATGGGAGGCATTGACAGAGGATGCCCAGGAGGAACTGACTTCAGCTCTGTCTTCGAACTCACAACAGAAGGTGCCTCAATCATTCCACCATAGACACATCAAGGACACTAAGCTGGAAATGGACTATGTTAAACAAGCTAAGGTTTGGAGTGGAGACCTTCCAACTCCAATACCAGCAAGTGTGTTTAAGTCTCATGTGTTGACGATCCGAAGCACAACCCCTTGGTCAGCATATTGGGAACTCCAATATAAGTTTGCGGCACGACTCCACATTCCCCCTCGCAGAGCGTTCCACATGGGCTTGTCTCCGGATGGAGCGTGCCCAAAATGTGGGGGGGGAAGGAGCAACATTGGGACACATGTTTTGGAGTTGCCCGAAAGTTCAAAAGTTCTGGGTGACTATTGTGGAATATACTCGGAGAACCTGGGACGCAACATGGATAAGCACTCCCTTGATGTTGTTTGGAAAATTAGAGCTGGGCACATCAAAGCCCAGAGGATACACGGACTTTGTGAAACGGGCAGTGATGGTGGCAAAAAAGACCATACTTGTGGATTGGTTAGAAGCAAAGGGGCCGCGGATCCAAACTTGGCGGGCCCACATGATTTTCCTTCTAAGAATGGAGAGATTAAACTGCAAAGACCGACCAAGTCAAGAACTCGATCAATTTTCGACAAGATGGACCCCATTTTTGAGGACTCTATCCCCGGCTGCACGAAGCCAACTGTTGAATATGTAGCCAAACTCATAACTAATGGTTAACCTGAATGTATAAGATAGTTTGGAGTGAGAAGAGGGGGGAAGAGGGGAGGGTAGGGGGAGGAGAGGGTGGGAAGGGAATAAAATGGAACTGATGATGGAAATCATTACAGAATTGTATATGTTCTGATTGTCATCAATAAAAATGATTTAAACATAACATCCTCACACCTGTTTTCCATACCTTTCCTAATAATACCCAACATTACATAAGTACATAAGTAGTGCCATACTGGGAAAGACCAAAGGTCCATCTAGCCCAGCATCCTGTCACCGACAGTGGCCAATCCAGGTCAAGGGCACCTGGCACGCTCCCCAAACGTAAAAACATTCCAGACAAGTTATACCTAAAAATGCGGAATTTTTCCAAGTCCATTTAATAGCGGTCTATGGACTTGTCCTTTAGGAATCTATCTAACCCCTTTTTAAACTCCGTCAAGCTAACCGCCCGTACCACGTTCTCCGGCAACGAATTCCAGAGTCTAATTACACGTTGGGTGAAGAAAAATTTTCTCCGATTCGTTTTAAATTTACCACACTGTAGCTTCAACTCATGCCCTCTAGTCCTAGTATTTTTGGATAGCGTGAACAGTCGCTTCACATCCACCCGATCCATTCCACTCATTATTTTATACACTTCTATCATATCTCCCCTCAGCCGTCTCTTCTCCAAGCTGAAAAGCCCTAGCCTTCTCAGCCTCTCTTCGTAGGAAAGTCGTCCCATCCCCACTATCATTTTCGTCGCCCTTCGCTGTACCTTTTCCAATTCTACTATATCTTTTTTGAGATACGGAGACCAGTACTGAACACAATACTCCAGGTGCGGTCGCACCATGGAGCGATACAACGGCATTATAACATCCGCACACCTGGACTCCATACCCTTCCTAATAACACCCAACATTCTATTCGCTTTCCTAGCCGCAGCAGCACACTGAGCAGAAGGTTTCAGCGTATCATCGACGACGACACCCAGATCCCTTTCTTGATCCGTAACTCCTAACGCGGAACCTTGCAAGACGTAGCTATAATTCGGGTTCCTCTTACCCACATGCATCACTTTGCACTTGTCAACATTGAACTTCATCTGCCACTTGCACGCCCATTCTCCCAGTCTCGCAAGGTCCTCCTGTAATCGTTCACATTCCTCCTGCGACTTGACGACCCTGAATAATTTTGTGTCATCGGCGAATTTAATTACCTCACTAGTTATTCCCATTAAAAAGCAACGGACCCAGCACAGACCCCTGCGGGACCCCACTAACTACCCTCCTCCACTGAGAATACTGGCCACGCAATCCTACTCTCTGCTTCCTATCTTTCAACCAGTTCTTAATCCATAATAATACCCTACCTCCGATTCCATGACTCTGCAATTTCTTCAGGAGTCTTTCGTGCGGCACTTTGTCAAACGCCTTCTGAAAATCCAGATATACAATATCAACCGGCTCCCCATTGTCCACATGTTTGCTTACCCCCTCAAAAAAATGCATTAGATTGGTGAGGCAAGACTTCCCTTCACTAAATCCGTGCTGACTTTGTCTCATCAGTCCATGTTTTTGTATATGCTCTGCAATTTTATTCTTAATAATAGCCTCCACCATCTTGCCCGGCACCGACGTCAGACTCACCGGTCTATAATTTCCCGGATCTCCTCTGGAACCCTTCTTAAAAATCGGAGTAACATTGGCTACCCTCCAGTCTTCCGGTACTACACTCGATTTTAGGGACAGATTGCATATTTCTAACAGTAGCTCCGCAAGTTCATTTTTTAGTTCTATTAATACTCTGGGATGAATACCATCAGGTCCCGGTGATTTACTACTCTTCAGCTTGCTGAACTGACCCATTACATCCTCCAAGGTTACAGAGAATTTGTTTAGTTTCTCCGACTCCCCCGCTTCAAATATTCTTTCCGGCACCGGTGTCCCCCCCAAATCCTCCTCGGTGAAGACCGAAGCAAAGAATTCATTTAATTTCTCCGCTACGGCTTTGTCCTCCTTTATCGCCCCTTTAACACCATTTTCGTCCAGCGGCCCAACCGACTCTTTGGCCGGTTTCCTGCTTTTAATGTATCTAAAAAATTTTTTACTATGTATTTTTGCTTCCAACGCTAATTTCTTCTCAAAGTCCTTTTTTGCCCTCCTTATCTCCGCTTTGCATTTGGCTTGGCATTCCTTATGATCTATCCTGTTACTTTCAGTTGGTTCTCTTCTCCACTTTCTGAAGGATTGTTTTTTGGCTCTAATGATTTCCTTTATCTTACTGTTTAGCCACGCCGGCTGACGTTTAGTCTTTTTTCCCTTTTTTCTAATACGTGGAATATATTTGTCCTGAACCTCCAGGATGGTGTTTTTAAACAGCATCCACGCCTGATGCAAGTTTTTTACTCTGCGAGCTGCTCCTTTCAGTCTTTTTTTCACCATTTTTCTCATTTTGTCGTAATCACCTTTTCTATAGTTAAACGCTAGCGTACTTGATTTCCTAGTTTCACTTCCTTCAATGCCAATATCAAAACCGATCATATTATGATCACTGTTATCAAGCGGCCCTCGTATCGTTACCCCCTGCACTAGATCATGAGCACCACTAAGGACTAAGTCTAGTATTTTTCCTTCTCTTGTCGGCTCCTGAACTAGCTGTTCCATGAAGCTGTCCTTGATTTCATCAAGAAATCTTATGTCCCTTGCGTGTACAGATGTTACATTAACCCAGTCTATATGCGGGTAATTGAAATCCCCCATTATTATTGTGTTGCCCAGTTTGTTTGCGTCCCTGATTTCCTTTAACATTTCCGCATCCGTCTGTTCGTCCTGGCCAGGCGGACGGTAGTACACTCCTATCACTATCCTTTTCCCCTTTGCACATGGAATTTCAATCCACAGTGATTCCAAGGAGTGTTTTGTTTCCTGCATTCTATTCGCTTTCCTAGCCGCAGCAGCACACTGAGCAGAAGGTTTCAGTGTATTATCAATGACGACACCCAGATCCCTTTCTTGGTCCGTACCTCCTAACGTGGAACCTTGCATGACGTAGCTATAATTCGGGTTTTTTTTCCCACATGCATCACCTTGCACTTCTTCACATTAAACGTCATCTGCCATTTAGCCGCCCAGTCTCCCAGTCTCGTAAGGTCCTTCTGTAATTTTTCACAATCCTCTCACGAGTTAACGACTTTGAATAACTTTGTGTCATCAGCAAATTTAATTACCTCGCTGGTTACTCCCATCTCTAAATCATTTATAAATATATTAAAAAGCAGCGGTCCTAGCACTTACTCCTGAGGAACCCCACTAACTACCCTTCTCCATTGTGAATACTGTCCATTTAACCCCACTCTCTGTTTTCTATCCTTCAACCAGTTTTTAATCCACAACAGGACATTTCCTCCTATCCCATGACCCTCCAATTTCTTCTGTAGCCTTTCATGAGGTACCTTATCAAACGTCTTTTGAAAATCCAGATACACAATATCAACTGGCTCCCCTCTCTCCACATGTTTGTTTACTCCTTCAAAGAATTGAAGTAAATTGGTCAGGCAAGATTTCCCAACACTAAAGCCGTGCTGACTTAGTCTCAGTAATCCATGTCCTTGGATGTGCTCTGTAATTTTGTTTTTAATAATAGCCTCTACCATTTTCCCCAGCACCGATGTCAGACTCACCAGTCTATAATTTCCCGGATCTCCCCTGGAACCTTTTTTAAAAATCGGCGTTACGTTGGCCACCCTCCAATCTTCCGGTACCACGCCCGATTTTAAGGATAAATTGCATATCACTAACAGAAGCTCCGCAAGCTCATTTTTCAGTTCTATCAGTACTCTAGGATGTATACCATCCGGTCCAGGAGATTTGCTACTCTTCAGTTTGCTGAACTGTCCATTACGTCCTCCAGGTTTACTGTGAATTCAGGATGTTTCTCTGACTCGTCCGCTTGAAATACCATTTCCGACACCGGTATCCCACCCAAATCTTCCTCGGTGAAGACCGAAGCAAAGAATTCATTCAATCTCTCTGTAATTATACACATTCAGCCAAATTCTATATATGGCACCAAAAAATGGTGCCAACAAAATCAGCGCTACATGCTATTCTTCTATAAACAGTGCTCCGAGTTGGGTGCTGTTTATAGAATAGCACCTAGTGCCGGAATCCGTGCTTAACTTTTAGGCGCAATGATTTATAACAACTGAAACCTGGTGTAAATCCCTGCACTTAAATTAGGTGCACATCAGGCATATTCTGTAACAAATTCTTGGAACACCCATGATTCACCCATGACCCTCCCATGCCCCCATCTCCATTTCAGATCCACGCACAAGAATTTACATGTATATCTTTATAGAATATGCCTAGTAAGATGTCCATGTAAATTCTAATTGTTGTCAGAGTCAATAATTGATTAGCGTGCAATTATTGGTATTAATTGGGTCATTATTCAATTAAATTGCATGCGGAAATTGAACATATGCCCAAATTTCTGCATGCAATTTTGAGCGTCATATATAGAATCCAGGGGACTTTGTTTAAAGTTATACTATTTGGACTGTGGCTGATTCTTATATCACTGAGTGAAGCTCCCCACAGTCAGTACTTGGTTCCACAAGATAAACAACACCCCTCCCCACTTTGAGAATCCATATCCCACATTCCTGGGTAAAAAAAATACCTTAAAATATACTTTAAAAATCCTGCATTGATTGAGTACTGAGGAAGTGCTAAGAGAAGAGGAAGTTTCTCTGTGTAAGTGACCATTACTTTGCTGGGAGATGTGGAGGGGCATTTTTGATATAACATCTAAGTCCGACTTTGGATGTTTTGCTCAAAACGTGCAAAACTCCAGCAGTGAACATGGCCATTTTTGAACCTGAAAAACGTCTATCTTTTCTTTCAAAAATGGCCATTTGCTAGACGTTTTTAGATGTTTTGTTCTCAGTACGTATTTCTTTTGTGACCATTTTCGAAAAAATATGTCAAAGGGAAAAACACACAAAAACAAGCCAATGGAACATCTAGGGGGGGGGGCAGCATTCTTAGTAGAGTGGCACCACAAACATCCCAGCAGAGCAGCAGGGCACCTTAGGGGGCACTGCAGTGGACTTCACATAAAAGGTCCCAGGTACGCATCTCACAGTTACCTCCTTATATTGTATGGTGAGCCTTCCAAAACCCTCCAAAAAACTTCTGTGGGACAATAGATGCAAATCAATATTAGACAATATTGCCCCAATTCAAACCAGAACCTCACACAGAAAGAACTCAACGAAGAACTGAAAAAACTCAAAACACAAGTTAGAAGATTAGAACGCACGTGGAATAAAAAGAAAGACGAACCCACACTTAACGCTTGGAAACAACTTCGAAGAAAATATAAATATACTATAAGACAAACCAAAAGACTATATTACAAAACTGAAATTGGACCAAACTACAAGGACACACATAAACTCTTCCAACTCATGAATAAACTACTAGACACCACACCAGTCACAAACAACAGTAAAGACACACCAGGAGCCAAGAACCTCGCAAAAGGAGAAAATCGAACAACTGCGACTTAAAATACCTGTCAGCCCCATTGAATACGAAGTACTCCTAGACTGCCTAGACCCAGACCCTGGAGTATAACCAGCAGATAGAACTTGTACCGAATTCGAGATACTATCGGAAGATCTCATCTCCCAAACGGTTAAAAGATTCGCCAACTCTCACTGCAAACTAGACATATGCCCAAACAACCTTATGACATTGGTCCCTCAACAATTTATAACAGACCTAACGAAACACGTGAACTTTATGTTACAAAATGAACTCTTCCCGAAGGAGAAAGGAAACATCCTACTCACCCCCATACCCAAAGATGCAAAGAAAAATGCTAGTGAACTAACCAACTATAGACCAGTAGCATCCATTCCCTTAATAACCAAAATAACAGAAGGGATGGTGACCAAACAACTCACTAATTATCTAAACAAATTCTCAATACTACATGACTCCCAGTCAGGATTTCGTTCTAACCACAGTACTGAAACAGTGCTAGTTATGCTCATGACTAACTTCAAACAAATGATTGCAACCGGCAAGAACATACTACTTCTACAATTCGACATGTCTAGCGCCTTTGACATGATTGATCATGGAATTCTACTACACATCCTTGAATACTTCGGAATCGGAGGTAACGTTCTCAATTGGTTCAAGGGGTTCCTAACCACACGTTCATATCAAGTGACATCAAATTCAATTACATCAGCCACATAGACACCCAAATGCGGAGTTCCACAGGGATCCCCCCTTTCACCAACCTTATTCAACCTAGTGATGATACCCTTGGCCAAACTACTATCAAACAAAAACCTCAACCCATACATATACGCTGATGACGTAACGATCTACATCCCATTTAAACAAGACTTAAAGGAAATTTCAAACGACATCAACCAAAGTCTACATATCATGCATTCATGGGCAGATGCATTCCAGCTGAAACTTAATGCAGAAAAAACCCAGTGTCTAATACTCACCTCTCAACACGGCTCGAACAAATTTACCACCATCAATACACCAAAACTGAACCTACCAATCTCGGACACCCTAAAACTTCTTGGAGTTACCATTGATCGGCACTAGAAAATTACGCAAAAAACACAACCAAAAAGATGTTCCACTCAATGTGGAAATTAAAAAGAGTAAGACCATTCTTCCCAAGGACTGTCTTCCGTAATTTGGTTCAATCATTGGTACTCAGTCACCTAGATTATTGTAATGCACTTTACGCTGGCTGCAAAGAGCAAATACTCAAAAAACTCCAGACAGCCCAGAACACTGCAGCTAGACTCATATTCGGGAAATCAAAATATGAAAGTGCTAAACCACTACGAGAGAAACTACACTGGCTCCCACTCAAAGAACACATCACGTTCAAGGTGTGAACCCTAGTTCAAAAAATCATCCATGGTGATGCCCCAGCCTACATGTCAGACCTGATAGACCTACCACCCAGGAATGCTAAAAAATCATCTCGCACATTCCTTAATCTTCATTTCCCCAACTGTAAAGGTCTAAAATATAAACTAATGCACGCATCAACCTTTTCCTATATGAGCACACAATTCTGGAACGCGCTGCCGCGCAACCTAAAAACGATCTACGAACTAACCAGCTTCCGCAAACTACTGAAGACTCATTTCTTCAACAAGACATATCACTAAGATCATCACATGTGAAATCCCCCACATGTACCCAGAATTATCTTAAAATGTTTTCTTGTTATTTCACTATTATGCTTTATCATTATCATATAACCCAAAATCTTTCTGTAATACCAATTGCCTATTCTCTTCTCATTTCCACTATTCATGATGTATTGTAAGCCACACTGAGCCTGCAAAGAGGTGGGAAAATGTGGGATACAAATGCAACAAATAAATAAATAAATAAACTACAGGTCTCATCTATATGTGAGTATAGTAGGTTTTAGGTGGGTTTTCAAGGGCTCACACTTTCCACCACAAGTGTGCTGCGGCGACTAAGAAAGCGCACAGAATGTTGGGTATTATTAGGAAAGGGATGGAAAACAAACACAAGGATGTTATAATGCTGTTGTATCGCTCCATGGTGCAACCGCACCTCGAATATTGTGTCCAATTCTGGTCGCTGCATCTCAAAAAAGATATAAAAGAATTGGAGAAGGTACAGAGAAGGGCGACGAAAATGATAAAAGGGATGGAACGACTTCCTTATGAGGAAAGACTGAGAAGGTTAGGGCTCTTCAGCTTGGAGAAAAGGAGGCTGAGGGGTGATATGATAGAAGTCTACAAGATAATGAGTGGAGTAGAGCGGACAGATGTGAAGTGTTTGTTTACACTTTCAAACAACAATAGAACCAGGGGACACAAGATGAAGCTAGAATATGGCAGATTTAAAACAAACAGGAGAAAGGTTTTCTTTACTCAGCGTGTAGTTGGACTCTGGAACTCATTGCCAGAAAATGTAGTGACAGCAGCTGGCCTTATGGAGTTTAAAGGGGGTTTGGCCAGATTCCTGAGGGAAAAGTCCATTGAACATTATTAAAAATTAAATATATACATATATATAAATATATATATATATTTTTTTTTAATGGGTTTTGCTGGGTTCTTGAAGGCTGGATTGGCCACTGTCGGAGACAGGATGCTGGGCTTGATGGACCACTGGTCTTTTCCCAGTATGGCGGTGCTTATGTTCTTATGTTCTAAGTGTAACAGAGTGGTTAAATGGTCAGTATTCTGAATGGAGAAGTGTAGATAGTGGGGCTCCCCAGGGGTCTGTGCTGGGAACGCTGCTTTTTAACATACTTATAAATAATCTAGAGTTGAGAGTAACTAATGAGGTAATTCAATTTGCTGATGACACAAAGTTATTCAAAGTTGTTAAATCGCAAGAGGATTGTGAAACATTATAAGAGGACCTTACGAGACTGGGAGACTGGGCATCCAAATGGCAGACGATGTTTAATGTGAGAAAGTGCATGTTGGAAAAGAAGAAGGAACCCAAACTATAGCTATGTAATGCAAGGTGCCACATTAGGAATCACTGACCAGGAAAGGGATCTAAGCTTCATTGTTGATGATACGTTGAAACCCTCTGCTCAGTGTGTGGCGGTAGCTAAGAAAGCAAATAAAATGTTAGGCATTATTATGAAAGGAATGGAAAACAAAAATGAGAACATTTTTATTGTCTTTGTATCGCTCGCACCTCGAATATTGTGTGCAATTCTGGTCACCGCATCTCAAAAAAAGATATAGTGGAATTAGAAAAGGCATAGAGAAGGGTGACAAAAATGATAACGTGGATGGAACGACTTCCCTATGAGGAAAGGCTAAAGCAGCTAGGGCTCTTCAGCTTGGATAAGGGACGGCTAAGGGGAGATATGATCGAGGTCTATAAAATAATGAGTGGGATGGAACGGGTAGAGGTGAATCGCTTGTTTAGGGGGCATGCAATGAAGTTACAAAGTAGTAAATTTCAAACTAATTTAAAACATGTAATTAAACTCTGGAATTCGTTGACAGAGAATTTAGTAAAAGCAGTTAGCTTAGCAGGGTTTAAAAAAGATTTGGCTAGCTTCCTAAAAGAAAAGTCCATAAGCCAAGTGACTTGGGGAAAATCCACTGCTTAGGATAAGCAGCATAAAATGTATTGTACTGTTTTGGTATCTTGCCAGGTACTTGTGACCTGGATTGGCCACTGCTGGAAACTGGATGCTGGGCTTGATGGACCTTTGGTTTGTCCCAGTATGGCAATACTTATGTACTTATACAGAGAAGAAAAGAGCTGAATTTGTGAAAAGGGAAATAAAATTCTTTAAAGAATTAGATCAGCAAGAAAATAAAGAAGTACAGTGGGAAATATAAAAGCTTACTCCAGGAACCATTCACCAATCAAGCCTGGACGCATAAATAGTTATGAAGAGGTGATATCAAAGGATAGGATGACAGCTACAGCCCAGCAAAGAGGTTCACAGCAAGAGTAGAAAAAAACTGAGGAAAATGACATAGGCAGATTCTGTAAGAAAGAGCTGGAAGCTGTTATTCATCTCATAGCTGGCTAGGAAGTTTTAATGGCAAACAATTTACAAACAAAAAGGCATAATAAGATGGCACATCTCATCAACTGGAAACTTTGTATGCCTTACAACATTGCTGTACCAGAAAAGCATTGCGATCACAACCCAAAGAGAATTATAGAAAATTAAGAGGTTATGATCGCCTGGGTCATTCCATTTCCAACCAATAAAAAGTTTGATGCAATATCCTTAGATACCAAAGAAAGCAGTCAGCGGCCACAAAAATATTTCCAGTGTATTAGGAGCCATAAGCTTGATTAAGAATTTTCAGGCACACATGGATAGGTGACCATGTTATATCTTATGAACTCCAGAAGGAAGCTCCCTTTGGCACAATGCAAACAACGGTGGCAAGAGTTACCAGTAACTTAGGAGAGACTGAGATCATACTTCACATACCCTGGTGAGGTGCATTACTATCATGGTATGTATAAAATGAAACCATACGTGACCATCTCTGGAAAAAGGTGACTAAAGTATCAGATACAACATGTTGAGAACCGCCAATTTTTCTTGTCATAGGTCCATAAGCTGTCTGAAAAAGTTGCATGTTTGAACTTCTGTAACATATTTTTTCATATAAAAGGATGGGGTTTGGGCTGTTGTATTACAAATTCTTTGCTCTAATAGAATTCAATAAAACCTCTTTTTTTTTCTGGTGACTTTTTTCCCCCAGAGATGGTCACATATGTGGATACTGCTCCTAAGAGACCTCTTAACTGGGGTAAAAGAGAATATCTGAGAGTGAGAAGTGAAATTACACCAATTATTGAGTGGTCCTCGCTAAAAGTGAGGATGATAACAGCCCTGAGGGCGAATGCACACAATTTTTCTCAACAGGCTATACAGGCCTACATGGACCATGTGGCACTGGCAATTTTAGCTAACATAGCTGAAGTACTAGAAGCAGTGCTGTGTTCATCTACGGCAAAGCCCCGGGATACATGACAAACCTCATAGACTTACCAACCAGAAACACAACAAGATCAACACGCACATACTTAAATCTCCACCACACAAGCTGCAAAGGACTTAAATATAAATCAACCTATGCATCCAGCTTCTCCTATGTAAGCACGCAACCATGGAACGCAATACCAACCGCCATGAAAACAACACATGACCTATCAAACTTCAGGAAATCACTAAAAACTAACTTGTTCAAAAAGGCATACCCTAATGATCCAACTTAAATGCCTGGACCCTGCAACACAACAAAACTAATACTCGAACTGGACACAACTTAACTCTTCCTCCTTGATTCCCTAATGTGCCTGTCACACATGAACCTTACTACAATATCACTCTATTTGTCATACCAGAATTGGCGATCGCCATCACGGTAATATGTAAGCCACATTGAACCTGCAAATAGGTGGGAAAATGTGGGATACAAATGCAACAAACAAATACATTTATTTATTTAGATTTTGCTCACACCTTTTTCAGTAGTAGCTCAAGGCGAGTTACATTCAGGTACTCAGGATATTTCTCTGTCCCAGGAGGGGTCACAATCTAAGTTTGTACCTGAGGCAATGGAGGGTTAAGTGACTTGCCCAAGATCACAAGGAGCAGCAGTGGCATTAGAACCAGCCACCTCTGGATTGCAAGACCAGTGCTCTAACCACTAGGCCACTCCTCCACTCCTGTGTCAAACAGGAGAGTAATCTCAGTCCAAATACCCAGCTCTTATAAAGTTCAAATATTCCTTAAACAATACAGTATTTTTATAGTAGCAATACTGGATCTGTCAGATGTGCATGACTCCACTTCTATGGCTCAGTTTCTCAAGCCAAATACAGTTTAGAGTGGGCATGTATTTGTCACTGATCCAAGTTTTTTAATTATTTTTTTATATATAAATATTGCTTTTTTAACCACGTTACTTTTTTTTTTTATCAAAAACTCATATATTTCAAAAATAACCAAACTACTTAGCTTAAAAAGATTCTTCTTCTTTAGTTCTCAATATATTCTAGCAAAGGAGACTTCTCATGCCAACATGAATCCATGTTTCGCTGAACTCTGTGTCAAGGACTGTCTCCACTATAAAACAGGCAGCAACTTCATTTCCCATGGGAGACAGTCCTTGACACAGCGTTCAGTGAAACATGGATTCATGTTGGCATGAGAAGTCTCCTTTGCTAGAATATATTGAGAACTAAAGAAGCTGAAGCTTTTTAAGTTAAGTAGTTTGGTTATTTTTGAAATATATGAGGTTTTGATAAAAAAAAGTAACGTGGTTAAAAAAAGCAATATTTATATTTTAAAAAAATAATTTAAAAACTTGGATCAATGACAAATACATGCCCACTCTAAACTGTGTTTGGCTTGAGAAACTGAGCCATAGAAGTGGAGCCATGCGCATCTGACAGATCCAGTAGTGCTACTAAAAAAAACTGTATTGTTTAAGGAATATTTGAACTTTATAAGAGCTGGGTATTTGGACTGAGATTTATATGTGCCGCCCCCTCCTTTGAAGAAAGTTTTTGATACTGCTGATATTAAAAACAGGAGAGTAAGCCATTGGTGGTCTATGGCCCCCTCTTTGGAGTCAGACCTACCCAGGCAGTAGAATAAGCCAATGAAAGAAGAATTGGAGGTGATGTCAATATCCATACAGCCTAGTGTCCACCCATATTATCATCAGGTCCCACCATAAAATAAGCCCTGACTATGCCACTGAGGTCAAATATGCTTGTGTCTATGGAAAAAAAATGTTCTTTGTCCACAAAATACTTACATATCTTAAAAAAAAAAACACACATTAAGCACAATTCAAACAAAATCCTTCCTCTAAGCCACACCACCAGTAAAAGAATGAGTTCAGATTTTTGGTTTATTGGGGTTTCTTTTCAATTTTTGCCAAGTAATTCTAGCAGCTCGAGGTTTTCACTCTCAAGCAGTCAAATACTGCTCACATGACCGGTAATATAATTGAAAATCTATAGAATTTGCATTCTTTAACATAGTATTCTCAATGCACAGTGCAATAAGAACGTTTGCAACAAATCAGAATCCTCACAGGACCATGCTCTAAATAAAAGTAACATTTTTATTCTAGTAGGAAGGAAGGCTAATCCATCAAGCTTTTGTGTATGAGGAAAAAATTTAAGGAATCAGGACTCATCTCTTATAAACTTATGATTGCTGAAATATTAAATTATGTTTGCTTCACGGGTTCCACAGACACTGAAGCTGTTTCCCAGATGTGAAATAAACTTGGTATTTAGAAATCAGGAAATAAAATGAAAAATAACCCATTTATACTATAAACAGCAGAATAAGCAAGCTGTTGCAAGCTGTTAGATCAGTGGAGTAAGGCACTGAAATTACCATACTATGGGGAAAAAAACAGCATCAAAAGATACAAACACCAAAAACAGGGAAGATCAACAGTGTCTCAAAATGGGTTAGTCTTGCACATACCATGACAGTAAGAAACATAAGTGAGGATATGAGGCAGATGATCTCAGTTTTTCAGGTTTACTGGTAGTGCTCACCTTATATGAGGGAGTGGATAGTACAAGACAGGGTTTACTTAAGGACAATCCCAGTGAAGCTGGAACTGAGCTACCTTAGGGCGGTCTCAGGCAGAAAGGAAGTTAAAAGTCCTAAAGTGGCACAGAAAAGGGAAGTCCCAAGTGAGGATCCTCCTAGGGTGATCTGAGGGCAGTTCCAGAGATGAGGAATGGTCCTAGCTCAGATGCTTGCACCCTGTGTTGTGAAGAAACCCTCATCTACACCTCCAGGAATTGTATGAGAGGTAGCTGAAACTGACCAAGGTAGGCTAATTATCCCTTGGCTGTTGAAACTGTAGATCCATGTCACGTACAGGCTGTTGGAACTGAGATTATGCTTGAGAAAGCTGTTACCTATTGAACTGTGGAACTATGCCAGGGACAGACTGCTGAAGCTGTGATTGTGTTTCAAAAGACTTATTATAAGTATCAAGCCTGTGAAGGAAACAGGGCTGGCTATTTTTCTTTGTGTAACCAAACAGGATGAATTAAGGTTCTACACCAATATTTTATGTCAACACATAAACAAGTTGTGAAGAACCAGTACCATGATGTCAAAATTCATACTTCCAATTACTGGTAGTGAAAATACCTCAAATGCTCAGCAGTGTTAAAAACAAACCCCAATGTTTTTAATGTGGCTTAATACTCTGCATATATATTGAAATTACAGCACAGACCCTGCGTAGCTGGGCGGTATTTCCAAAATGGCGCACATTGGCCATGTGTAGGTGCCTATGCGGCTTAGTAAAAGGGCCCCTTAGAGTTTGATATTCAAAGAGGAGAATTTTTGAAAGGGATGTCCAAGTTTCGATTTGGACGTCCTTGCAAAACGTCCCAATCCAGGGGCAGGGAAACCTGTATTTTTGAAACAAGATGGATGTCCATCTTTCATTTCGAAAATACAGTCAGGGACGTCCAAATCCTTAAATTTCGCTGTCCCTAGATTTGGATGTCCCTAGACAATGGACGTTTCTGATTTTTGGCGATTTTTGAAACCAAGGATGTCCATCTTAGACATCTGAGGCTGGCATGACATATTTTTACAGATGTTTTTTGAGGGTGGGAGGGGGTTAGTGACCACTGGGGGAGTAATGGGAGGTCATCTCCAATTCTCTCCGGTGGTCATCTGGTCGTTTTGGGAACCTTTTTGTGCCTTAGTCGTAAGAAAAACAGGTCTGGGTGAAAATGTCCACGTGTTCATTAGGGACATCCTTCTTTTTCGATTATGGGTCAAAGACATCCAAGTGTTAGGTATGCCAAAGTCCCGCCTTTGCTACACCTCCAACATGCCCCCTTGAACTTTGGCCATCCCTGCGACGGAGTGCAGTTGGGGACATACAAAATCGAGTTTTCGATTATACCGATTTGGACATTTCTGTGAGGATGTCCATCTTCCGATTTATGTCGAAAGATGGGCGTCCTTCTCTTTTGAAAATGAGCCCAAAAGTGACTTAACTGGCCAGAAATGGCTCCTGGTTGGTTAAATCGCTTGTTCGTGACTAACTGGCCATTTTCAGTGGCATTTAACTATTTACTGCTGCTGAAAATGACCAGAGCTTAAATGGACAGGGATTTAATTGAAGACATCCGCAAGGTAGCTAGGAAAGGGGAAGTAGTACTGATAGGTGACTTCAATATGCCGGATGTTGATTGGGGTGTCTCGGCTGTGGGATCGTCTAGAAGCAAAGAGATCTTAGATTCCCTACAGGAAGAATTGTTCCAGCAGTGGGTAATGGAACCGACGCTGGATGGAACTATTCTGGACCTGGTGCTTACGAAAAGAGAGTACGTTTCTGACATCAAGGTGGCAAACCATTTGGCATCTAGTGATCATCGTATGGTGTGGTTCAACATTAAAACAGAAGAGAGGGCTCATTCGAGATTGAAGGTCCTGGATTTCAAAGGAACTAACTTTGCCAAGATGGGGGAATTTCTCAAGGAACAGTTAAGCAGGATGGGAACAGCTGAAGGATGTAGAACAGCAATGGACAAGACTGAAAGGAGCTATATTAAAGGCAACTAACCTTTATGTTAGAAAATTACATAAAAATAAGAGGAAAAGAAGGCCTCTCTGGTACTCAAATGTAGTAGCTGAAAAGATAAGGGAAAGGAGGCTAGCCTTCACACGTTATAAGACGACTCAGAAAGATGAAGACAGGAGAGAAAACCTGAATAAGCGAAGAGAAGCTGGAAAAGCTATCAGGAAAGCGAAGCGGCAAATGGAGGAAAAGATAGCTAATACGGTAAAATTGGGGGATAAGACCTTTTTCAGATATGTAAGTGACAAGAGGAAGTGCCATAATAGCATTGTGAGGCTCAAAGCTGAGGGAGAGAAATATGTGGAAGATGATAAAGATAAAGCTGAACTGCTTAACAATTATTTTAGCTCTGTGTTCACGAATGAAAGACCGGGGGTAGGGCTGCAGAAAACAAAGGCTAAAGGGGATGGATGTATAGTACACCAAGACCCGTTTACAGAGGACTGTGTTTGTGAGGAGCTTGCCAAACTAAAAGTAGACAGAGTGATGGGGCCAGATGGGATACACCCAAGGGTGCTGACGGACCTCTTCAATGCTTCCTTAGAAACTGGAGTGGTCCCAGTGGACTGGAGAAGGGCGGATGTGGTTCCTTTGCACAAGAGTGGAAGTAAGGAGGATGTTGGGAATTACAGACAGTGTGCGAAGGAAGAGCGGGACTTGGGGGTGACTGTGTCTGATGACCTTAAAGCTTTCAAACAGGTAGAAAAAGCAATGGCCAAACCCAGAAGGATGCTTGGGTGCATAAAGAGAGGCATGACCAGCAGGAAAAAGGAGGTGATAGTGCCGTTGAATAAGTCTCTAGTGAGGCCCCATTTGGAGTACTGAGTACAGTTCTGGAGACCGCACCTACGGAAAGATATAAACAGGATGGAGTCGGTCCACAGGGCAGCTACAAAATTAGTAAGCGGTCTTGAACGAAAAAATTATAGGGACAGGCTTATGAACCTCAACATGTATAAGTAGGAAGAGAGGAGGGAGAGAGGAGACATGATAAAGATGTTTAAATAACTTAAGGGCATTTATGTACAGGAAGACAATCTTTTTCAAATGAAGGAGAGCTCTGGAATGAGGGGGCATATGACAAAGTTAAGAGGGAATAGGCTTAGGAGTAATCTAATGAAGTACTATTTCATAGAAAGGGTGGTGGATGCGTGGAATGGCCTCCCAGTAGAGGTTGTGGAGTCTAGGACTGTTCCAGAATTTAAAAAGGCATGGGATAAGCATTTAGGATCGCTTAGGAACAGGAAGAATTAGGGGTTACAGAGGCTGGGCAGACTGGATGGGTCATATGGCCTTTATCTGCCATCATGTTTCTATATTTCTATAATATATGGTATTGAACCTTGCTATATGCAAGGTTTAATACATTTGGCACATAGCAATGTAGCCATAGGGGCTCATTTTCAAAGCACTTAGACTTACAAAGTTACATAGGTTACTATGCAACTTTGTAAGTCTAAGCGATTTGAAAATACACCTCGGAGTCTAGAAAATTTCTCACTCTTTATTTTCCCAGTTGTAGGAAAATTGTATATAATTTTTTCCGCTTAGCATGCTTTCCTTATCAAGCTTGAAAATGGTGAAATATTCTACCTATGGAGATATGAATTTCTGATAATTATGGCATATTTTGCAAAATGTTAAAGTCCTGTCTATTAAGAAAGATTTTGACATTAACATGAGACTTTATTGTTATGTTATAATTTTCATTGGATGATGTTTTTTGTCCAGTATTTGCTTATTTTGTCTGTTGCTGTTTTGATCTGAAAGCCACTTTGAACTTTATGGCTAATGCAGGGCTGCCGAGGTGAGGAGGGGGCAAGGTTCCCACGGGCCCAGCCTCCAAAGGAGGCCCGGCACCAGGGTCTCTATCTCCTGCTCCTGAGTGATCGTGTCCCGACAGGGGCAGGAGAGAGAAAACTCCGGCACTGGAGCATGCTCAGTTTCACTTAAAGGAGCATGCACAGGACGTCAGGAGGAAGAAAGCACAGAGCCGCGAACGCGGCACACCGGAGACCGGTGCTGAAGAAGGCTTCGGCTGGCGGGGGTTGGGGACCCCAGCCAGCAAAGGTATTTGGTGCTGTGGGGTGCAGCGGGGTGGGGGGGTAGGCAAGGAGACCGGCACTGAAGAAGGCTTTGGCTGGCGGGGGTTGGGGACCCCCTGTCAGTAAAGGCATTTGCTGTTGTGGGGTGCAGCAAAGTGGTGGGGGGAGGTGAGGCGGTGGGGGGGGGGGCGAGGTGGTGGAGTGGCAGACTAAAATGTGCCCCCTCCCACCTCAGGCTCTGGTCCCTTCACACCGCAAGGTCTGGCTACACCCCTGGTTGGGTTTGAGAGGAAACAGAGGGCTATGAGCAAATAAGGTTGTAACAAGCAAGCTGGGTCAAAATCCCTGGGAGCCAAGAGATTAGGATTTAGACCTTGTGATCACTTGGGAAATCCTCTATTACCAGGGAAGTCAAAAGAACTTTCAGAAATATATCCTTATCTGCTTGATTCTTTGTCTATGTCCAAGGTACTCCCTGTAATCAGGCAAAGCAGAATGCATGGGGGAGGGATAGTAACAGGAAGCAACATGCAGAAGGTACCTCCAGCAGCCAGCTAGGGTCAGACAGCAGAGCCTCTTGGGACAGGTAATCCAGGAGCTAGTCTCTCCACAGATCCCTGTGGCACTCCACTGTTCTCCCTCCTCCATTGAGAGAAATGACCATTTAACCCCCACCCTCTGTTTTCTGTCCAATAAGCAATTCCTAATCCACACCAGAACCTTGCCTCCTATCCCACAACTCTATAATTTTCTCAGGAGGCTCTCATGAGGAACTTTATCAAAGGCTTTCTGAAAATCTAGGTACACTACATCAACTGTCTCACATTTATCCACATGTTTATTCGTACTTTCAAAGAAATGAAGCAAATTGGTGAGGCAAGACTTCCTTCGGCTGAACCCATGCTGACTCTGTCCCATTAATGTCTAAGTGTTCTATAATTTTATTCTTTATAATAGTTTCCACTCTTTTGCCCAGCATTGATGTCAGGCTTACCGGTCTGTAATTTCCAGGATCACCCCTAGGACCCCTTTTTAAAAATCAACGTCACATTGACCACCCTCACATTTTCAGGTACTACAGATGATTTTAAAGACAGGTTACTTATTACTGTAAACCTCCACTATGATATCATAAGTGCTCACTTGAAGGAACAGGCCCTGAAAATGTCACAGTGCATTTCCCCACAGAAAAAACTACCAGAGCCTTTGTCAAATTAAGGTAAATGTTACAAATTAACGTTTATTAAAAAAACTAACATAAATTATTCTAACATCCTAATTTTCAAGTACAGCTTTTCACTTTAGTATTGCTCTGCCCTGGCCCAATGTCCATGTAAAAATGCCACCAGTACTGACATTTGCATTTAAAAATGAAACTTGAGTGTGCACACACACACAAATACAGTGGAAATAAGTATTTGATCCCTTGCTGATTTTGTAAGTTTGCCCACTGACAAAGACATGAGCAGCCCATAATTGAAGGGTAGGTTATTGGTAACAGTGAGAGATAGCACATCACAAATTAAATCCGGAAAATCACATTGTGGAAAGTATATGAATTTATTTGCATTCTGCAGAGGGAAATAAGTATTTAATCCCTCTGGCAAACAAGACCTAATACTTGGTGGCAAAACCCTTGTTGGCAAGCACAGCGGTCAGACGTCTTCTGTAGTTGTTGATGAGGTTTGCACACATGTCAGGAGGAAATTTGGTCCACTCCTCTTTGCAGATCATCTCTAAATCATTAAGAGTTCTGGGCTGTCGCTTGGCAACTCGCAGCTTCAGCTCCCTCCATAAGTTTTCAATGGGATTAAGGTCTGGTGACTGGCTAGGCCACTCCATGACCCTAATGTGCTTCTTCCTGAGCCACTCCTTTGTTGCCTTGGCTGTATGTTTTGGGTCATTGTCGTGCTGGAAGACCCAGCCACGACCCATTTTTAAGGCCCTGGCGGAGGGAAGGAGGTTGTCACTCAGAATTGTACGGTACATGGCCCCATCCATTCTCCCATTGATGCGGTGAAGTAGTCCTGTGCCCTTAGCAGAGAAACACCCCCAAAACATAACATTTCCACCTCCATGCTTGACAGTGGGGACGGTGTTCTTTGGGTCATAGGCAGCATTTCTCTTCCTCCAAACACGGCGAGTTGAGTTCATGCCAAAGAGCTCAATTTTTGTCTCATCTGACCACAGCACCTTCTCCCAATCACTCTCGGCATCATCCAGGTGTTCACTGGCAAACTTCAGACGGGCCGTCACATGTGCCTTCCGGAGCGGGGGACCTTGCGGGCACTGCAGGATTGCAATCCGTTATGTCGTAATGTGTTACCAATGGTTTTCGTGGTGACAGTGGTCCCAGCTGCCTTGAGATCATTGACAAGTTCCCCCCTTGTAGTTGTAGGCTGATTTCTAACCTTCCTCATGATCAAGGATACCCCACGAGGTGAGATTTTGCGTGGAGCCCCAGATCTTTGTCGATTGACAGTCATTTTGTACTTCTTCCATTTTCTTACTATGGCACCAACAGTTGTCTCCTTCTCGCCCAGCGTCTTACTGATGGTTTGTAGCCCATTCCAGCCTTGTGCAGGTGTATGATCTTGTCCCTGACATCCTTAGACAGCTCCTTGCTCTTGGCCATTTTGTAGAGGTTAGAGTCTGACTGATTCACTGAGTCTGTGGACAGGTGTCTTTCATACAGGTGACCATTGCCGACAGCTGTCTGTCATGCAGGTAACGAGTTGATTTGGGGCATCTACCTGGTCTGTAGGGGCCAGATCTCTTACTGGTTGGTGGGGGATCAAATACTTATTTCCCTCTGCAGAATGCAAATAAATTCATATACTTTCCACAATGTGATTTTCCGGATTTAATTTGTGATGTGCTATCTCTCACTGTTACCAATAACCTACCCTTCAATTATGGGCTGCTCATGTCTTTGTCAGTGGGCAAACTTACAAAATCAGCAAGGGATCAAATACTTATTTCCACCACTGTATATATATACTAGTAAAAAAGGCCCGTTTCTGACACATATGAAACGGGCGCTAGCAAGGTTTTCCTCGTAGTGTGTATGTTTGGGAGAGTGTATGTGAGAGTGCGTGTGAGAAAGAGAAAAAGTGAAAGTGCGAGTGTGTGTGTGAGAGAGAGAGTCTGGGTGTGAGTGTGTCTGCGAGAGAGTGTATGTGTGAGAATGAGAGTGTGTGCAAGTGCGTATGTGAGACACACTGTGATTGAGAGTGTGTTTCACACAGATTCAGTGTGTGCGTGAGAGAGAGTGTGTGTGATACTCAGATGCTCTGTGAGACTGAGTGTGTGAGTGATTGTGTGACACAGAGAGTGAATATGATACACTGTGAGACATAGAGTATGTGAGAGAGAGAGACAGAAAGACATTGTCTGTGAGAGAGAGAGTGTTTTTTAGAGAGTGTGTGTGTGACAGAGATACTACTACTACTACTACTACTATTTAACATTTCTAGAGCGCTACAAAGTGTACGCAGCGCTGTACAAACACAGAAGAAAGACAGTCCCTGCTCAAAGAGCTTACAATCTAATAGACAAAAAGTAAAGCATTTAAATTTAAAATATTTAAGCAGTCAAGCACAAGAGAACAGTCACAGAAGGACAGAAGATGTTGAAGGGTGGTCAGTGTGATTAGGTG
Source organism: Microcaecilia unicolor (assembly GCF_901765095.1). Lineage (NCBI taxonomy): Eukaryota > Metazoa > Chordata > Amphibia > Gymnophiona > Siphonopidae > Microcaecilia > Microcaecilia unicolor. The sequence continues at coordinate 319,379,986 of NC_044031.1, read as the reverse complement.
TAACTCTGGTTGGAGTAGCCCCCCCTCTCTCTTTCTGGTGTCTGAGATTCCCGCCACTGCACCCAAGCAATTGTTGTGCAAGAGTGAGTGTGTGTGTGGGGGGGGGGGGTAGGGGGGGTTCAGGAAGCGCTGCCAGATGAGAGAGAGTGTGTGTGTGTTTGGGGGGTGTGTTGGGGGGTCAGCTTTGAAGGAGAGGGGTAGGGGGGTTCAGGAAGCGCTGCCAGATGAGTGAGTGAGTGTGTGTGTGGGGGTGGGCAGTTTATGAAGCAGTGCCAGATGAGTGTGTGTGTGTTTGGGACGTGGGTTCAGGAAGCACTTGCAGAAGAGAGAGTGAGTGTGTGTGTGTGGGGGGGAGGGTTGAGGTAACGAGGCCAAATGAGAGAGAGTAAGTAGGTGTGTGTGTGGGGGGGGGGGGTTTAGGAACGGCTGCCAGATTAGTGAGTGAGTGAGTGTGTGTGTGGGGGGGGGGGGCAGGGGTTTCAGGAAGCGCTGCCAGATGAGAGAGAGTGGTTGGGGGGGAGGGGGGTTCAGGACGCGCTGCCAGAGTGAGAGAGAGAGTGTGTGTGTGTGTGTTGGAGGGGTGTGGGGGGGGTGTGTTGGGGGTTTCAAAAGGGAAGAAGAGGAGTGTGGGGGGTATGGAAGCGCTGGCAGTTGAGTGAGTGAGTGTGTGTGTGTGGGTTTATTGTGCGTTTCCACATGAGAGTGTGTGTGTGGTGGGGTTCAGGAGGAAGCGCTGCCAGATGAGAGTGAGTGTGTGTGTGTGTGTTGGAGGGGGGGTTCAGGTAGTGTTGCAAAATGAGAGTATGAGTATGTGTGGGGGGGGGGGGCAGGGGTTTCAGGAAGCGCTGCCAGATGAGAGAGTGAGTGTGTGTGTGGGGGGGCAGGGATTTCAAGAAGCGCTGCCAGATGAGAGAGTGTGTGTGTGTTTTGGGGGGTTGGGGGCATTGAGAAAGTGTGGCCAAATGAGAGTGAGTGAGTAAGTGTGTGTGTTGGGGGGGGCAGGAACGGCTGCTAGATGAGTGAGTGAGTGTGTGTGGGCGGGGGGCAGGGGTTTCAGTAAGCGCTGGCAGATGAGAGAGTGAGTGTGTGTGTGTTGGTGGGGGGTTTGCCAGATGAGTGAGTGAGTGTGTGTGTGTGTGTGTGTGGGGGCAGGGATTTCAGGAAGTGCTGCCAGATGAGAGAGTGAGTGTGTGTGTGTGTTGTGGGGGGTGCGTTGAGGAAGTGTGGCCAATTGAGAGTGAGTAAGTGTTTGTGTGTTTTTTTTGGGTGGGGGGTTCAGGAACCGCTGCCAGATGAATGTTAGATTGTGTATGGGGGTGGGGCAGGTGTTTCAGGCTGCGCTGCCAGTTGTGAGTGTGTGTGTGTGTTTTTTATTTCAGTTGGGGGGGGGGGGGAATTGAACTGTGATGTAGATCGAAGGAAGTGGAGGCTGGTTTCAGGGGTTGTTTTTTTGTGTGCCATCACCGCCTCCTCCGCGCGATGCACCCCCCCTCCCGCCGCCATCCCACCCTACCGTCTCGTAGTTTTGCTGGCGGGGGACCCAAAATCCCGCCAGCAGAAGTCCTCTGTTGTGTGCTGTGCTGACTCCGACGTGATCTTCGGCATTGCTAGCCTGTGCAGGGCAGGGTTCTGTGCGTCTGACGTCCTGCACGTGCAGGACGTCAGATGCACAGAAGCCCTGCCTGCAGAGGCTAGTAATGCTGAAGATCACGCCGGAGTCAGCACAGCACACAACAGAGGACTTCTGCTGGCGGGGGTGGGTGTTGCACTTCCAGCATGTGGAAGCGGGGCTTCTTTTTTTTTGTGGTTTCTCGTGGGGGGCTGTGGGGGGGGGGGGCGGCGCGGGGGTGGGTGTTGGACATCCAGGGGGTGGAGCCCCTCCTTGGATCTTTAGGGTGTCTTCAGAACCTACTAACCTTCTCGAAGAAATCAAAGAAGGAAAACACTGACTCCCTGTATGCAGCTGAATCAATGTCTTCTTTGGCAGAAAAGCCGTGTATACTAACTGATTCTGAAAACAAAATACAATTATTTGTCCCTGTGCTAATATCCCCCAAAAATCCCATAAAATCTTTTAATGCATGCTAAATAGTTCACTCTCAACAATGCTCCACACAACAATGCAGCACACAAACCTTTCTCACTTAAGAAACCATAAATTCTACTAAATAGCAAGGTTCAAGTTTTGTCAGTCTCTAAGCAGCTTCCAGCACTGCTCAGATTCCAAGCTGCCTCTTTAGTTTCAATGCAGCACTGAAGGTTCTATGTTGCTTCCAGCACTGCAGAAGACCCCAACATTCTAAAGCTGCCTCAAGCTTTAGGTCACTTCAACTTCAATGCAGCACTGGGCATTCTAAACTGTTTTTCAGCTCTGCTTTTCCCTTTCTCCCAAGAAACTCAGGAAAGTTATCAGAAAATCACTTTTTTTAAAACAACACAGTTTTCCCTAAAGTGACTCTTCCCTGAATCAGGTCTTTAAAAGGCTCTCTTTTCTCTAAAACCAGCCTCTCAAAACACCAGCTTCTTTTAAAAATGAAATCATGAAATTAATGACTTTCTTTAATAATCCCCTGCCATATCCTTCAGGAGAATGTTGTTTCTCTGAAATCCCAAGCTCTTCAAACTCTTTTCAGAGCTCTGACATCAACTGAAATACATTTCTAGTTCACAACGTTTTTCTCACTCCCTACAAACAGAAGTTTCCTTTCTACTTTCTCACTGGAACAATACCCTTAGTCTCCCAGACTACTAAAAATCCTGAAATTAGAGACCTATAACCCTTTTTTCCTCATAATTTAACCTAAACACAGACTGCAGCCACACTTGCCTCTGTCTCTCTTCAGGTTTTTCAACTGACTCCTACAACTGAACTTTTCTGATGACATCACTCATTCTACCAGGCTCATGCATGTGAAAGTTCTAAACCCTGCACATGCCACAACTTCAAACATTGCACAAATAAACTCTATCTCCTCTTAAAGACACAGTTTCCTAGTCTCCAAACCACAGCAGTCACTCTGCCTAGCGGTATTTATTTATTTAATTTTTTCCTCATTTACATTACTAACAGTAGATCGCAATTTCATGCTTGAGTTATTTTAGTACCCTTGGATGTATGCCATCTAGTCCAGGTGATTTACTGCTTTTTAATTTGTCAATTTGGTTCAGTACATCTTCCAGGTTCACCGAGATTTCTTTCAGTTTCTCCACATCAACACCCCTGAAATCCATTTCCGGTACAGGCAGATCTCTTGCATCTTCTTCCGTAAAGACAGAAGCAAAGAATTCATTCAGTTTCTCTGCTATGACCTTGTCCATCCTGAGCGTCCCTTTTGCTCCTTCGTGATCTAACAGTCCCATAAATTCCCTTGCAGGCTTTCTGCTTCCGATGTCCTTGAAAAGTTATTACTGTGAGTTTTAGCCTCTGCAGCAAGTTTCTCTTCATATTCTCTTTTAGCATTCTTTATTAATGCTGTGCATTTGACTTGCCAGTGCTTATGTTGCTTATTTTCTTCATTTGGATCCTTTTTCCATTCTTTGAAGGACAATCTTTTATTTATTTATTTCATTTGTATCTCACATTTTCCCACCTCTTTGCAGGCTCAATGTGGCTTATAATACATCATGAATGAAATGCTAAATAGTAGTAGTAGTAGTAGAATGGTGGAAATATCATTAGAAAATATACATTTAGTATTATAGAAGGATCTTAGTTAACATGATTATGAAAAAAGAAAAGAACATGATAATAGTATAACAAGCAGATATTATAAGACATTTCAGAATATATGTGAAGGAGTTGTGTTTGTTCATGTTTGTTGATCTTTGTGGTAAGCCTTATTAAAGAGATGGGTCTTCAGTAGTTTGCGGAAGTTAGTTAGTTCGTAGGTCGTTTTTAAGATGCGCAGCAGTGTGTTCCATAACTGTGTGCTCAAGTAGGTGTTCGTGTACCCTAACTGTAGGTCAAGCAGCAGTGCTACCACTTTCAGGTCAACACAAATATTCCATTTATGTTCAGAGTATTTGATCATTTTCAAAATTAACTCCATGAGCCAATGGAACAGATGGTTTTTCGTTACCATTGTGCAACAAGACAGCTTTCAACTCGTTTTGCTAGAGTCTATGAATAGCCTCCATTTATCGGGAACATGTGTACCATCTAACTCCATCATAAGACTATTTACATCAGTACAGAAACAGACATTGCTTTCCATTGCATAGTATGCAGCTAACTTGGTGTGTCGATGACGAAAGTGTGAAGTTGTGGTGCTTCGTTGTAGCAAATTCCATTCCCTGAAGTCTAGAAGCTAGCAGTTCTGACCTTTCTTTAGATAATGACAGATCTCTTACCAGATCATCTAAATCTGATATGCTCAGCAAGTGCGGCTGACCTTCCAGTTGTTCTGGATCAGGAAATACATCATGCCAATCAACAGATTCTTCTTCATCAGGATCAGAAGCGTCAGTTTCAATTGCCGTTCCTGCTGCAGGAGGGGCAGGCACTGAATTCTCTAAATCGTGTGGTACTGGTTTAAGAGCAGACTCACAGGATACATAGTTTGTGACTTGTTTCTCTTTGAATATCTGGCAATTTTAGTCATGCAAAAATAACAGTCTGAATGGTGATTTTTCTGCTCATGCCAAACCATCGGCACTGCAAAAAGCCATTCCTTTCCTTTTACTATTCAACCACTGCCTTAGCCCAGAGTAACACACAGTGCAACAAACATGAGGTGCCCAGCTTTTATCTTGATCTCCAATTTGACAGTCAAAGTAATACTTGTAAGCAAGAAGGCACACTCGCTTTGTCAGATTCTTGCGCTGATCAGTGTATTTGCCACATATGTAGCAGAAATTGTCCGGATTGTTAACACATTTGCATCTATCCATCTTGCCTTATATACTTACTGCTGGCATCAGCCATTAGACCTGTCTGAACGCATCCAGACAGGTCCGTTGGAATATTTCCAATATATAATGCATTAATATTATAAGTGAATAGGCTGTCGCGTGCACGAGGACCTTGGCACACTGTCAGACTTCTTCCCCGGGAGCACTGGTTTCGTGAGTCCTTGGACCACTACCGTGGAGCGGCAGTGGCAGGCAAGATCACCTACAAGGTAGAGAGGAGACAAGACTGGACTGGAACCCCGGACTGGAGTTCTACACAGGAATACTCAGAACTGGAACGCACCGGACGGGTGCGCACTGGAGTGGGGCCCGCTGGACTGGACACACTGGAGTGGCCCCACTGGACAGGAACATACAGGAGTGAAACCCGCTGGACTGGAACACACTGGAGCGGAACCCGCGGAACTGGAACACCCTGGACCTAGGCTTCACCTACACTTGACTGCCTTCCCCCTCGGGTTGAGCCCTCAGGTTCTGGCAGCCGGTAGGGCTTACAGGAACAGCAGGAATGAAGATCCAGGAGTGCCCCCTGGCACCTAGGCGAAGGCAAGGCAGAAAATGTCTGGGTTCCGGCAGCAGGCAGATTCAAAGCAATGGTCAGGACAAGGAACCAAAGTACGGCTGGAGCCTCAGTGTCAAGGAGTACTGGCAACAGATAGAACAAGGGCAGAAGCTCCAGAAGCAAAAGAAACACACACGGAAAACCAGCAGGCTAAACACAAGAAGACTAGTCAACTGTACAAGCTAGTAGGAAAGCTATGCCCAAGCAAACCAGTCATACACACGAAACATACATAAAGCAAAACACAGGAAAGCTGTACACAGGCTGACAATGCAAAGCTGTGCCCAAGCTACCAAGTCATACACTAGGAACAAACACAGAGCAAACTCAGAGAACTAGGAAAGCTGTATACAAGCTAACAAACAGACGGTGCCTAAGCTGGCTAGTCTAACACTAGGAACAAACACAGAGAACTAGCACTAACTAATCATGCACTGGAAACAAACACAGAGAACCTAACTAATCAAGCACTGGAAACCAACACAGAGAACTAGCAGAGCTAGGCACAGGCTACAAGCCAGACGGTGCTTAAGCTAACTAGACATGCACTGGAAACAAGCACAGAAACTCACACAGAGCAAATACAGAAGGGCTGGAAACCCACAAGCGATAAACACAGAAGGGCAGAAACCCACAGGCGATAAACACAGAAGGGCTAAAAACCCACAGGTGATAAACACAGAAGGGCTGAAAACCCACAGAAGGGTAGGAGACCCACAGAGTAAAAGACAAGGAAAGCAAACGGTGCTAACAGCACACTAACCTCGGGACCTAAAGCACTGCGGAGGGAATGGCAATGCAAAGGCCAGGACTCTAGTTTCCAAATGACTAATAAAGCCCAACACCAGAGCCACAGGTGCAGCAATCACCTTGCAACCAAACAGAGGCTTGACACTCAGAGCAGGCATCCCATAGAAAGTGACAGCGGAAGCCATCTTGGATACTGGCAGAGACGAAGAGGCGGCAGCCATCTTGGAAGAGGCAAAGCCCACACAGGTGAGGTTCAGTAGTGCAATCAGCACACAGAGCCAGAGAGAAACTAAGACAGAGACAGACACAGAGACACGCAAAAGCCAGCACAGCCACTGACTCCCAGAAACAGGGTGAGTATGAGGGTGGTCACGGCCACAGACGTGACAGTACCCCCTCCTCAAGACCCCCCTCTCGGTCTCCCTGAGGAGGCCAGGTTTCCAGGGGTAACTATGGTGAAACCTTCTGATCGGTTTCAACCCCCAGACATGGATCACTGGACTGGAAGTCACAAAGAAGTTCAAAACTGGCAGACAGGAGCGGAACTTGTCAACAGGAGGCTCCTTCCAATCACCGCTGGGCCAACTCAGGAACTTGAATGCATCAAGAGGAACCACATTCAAAAGGCACCCTTCTCCGAGGGAACCCAGACTGAACTCAGGAAGCAAACCGGGACTGGGACCCGGACTAGAGTCAAAAAGCAAACCGGGCCTGGGACCCAGGCGGGCGTCAGAAGCTTGACTGGAACTGGAACTCAGAGCAGGCTCAGCATCTTGGCTGGAAGTGGAACTAGGAACGGACTCAGCATCTTGGCTGGAAGTGAAGCTCGGAGCAGGGTCAGCATCTTGGCTGGAACTGGAACTTGGAACAGGGTCAGCATCTTGGCTGGAAGTGGAACTTGGAACAGACTCAGCATCTTGGCTGGAACTGGAGCTCGGAGCAGGGTCAGCATCTTGGCTGGAACTGGAACTTGGAACTGGCTCAGCATCTTGGCTGGAACTGGAGCTCGGAGCAGGGTCAGCATCTTGGCTGCAACTGGAACTTGGAACAGACTCAGCATCTTGGCTGGAACTGGAACTTGGAAGAGATTCAGCTGCAGGGCTGGACGCACCCCTCTGGCCGGACTGGGACGTCTCTCTAACATTAGCTTCAGGCGGCGTCTGCCGAGCAGGGTTCAAGAGGAGACGGCCCTGGTATCCCCAGAGCATGCTAGCAGGCTGAAATGCAGAAAATGGGTTTCTCCGGGCCCCAAGCCGTTGAACACACCTTCTCTCAGCTATTGCTTCGGAGGTCTTCTCCCAGGCTGAATCAAAACAAGGTCTCTCATAGTCCTCTTGGAACGTCATCTCATCCTCAAGAGCAGACTCAATATCTTGGCTGACCTCTGCACTCGGTGCAGATTCAGCATCTTGACTGGAACTACAACTCGATCCAGACTCAGCATCTTGGCTGGAACTGGAACTTGGAACAGAAGTTGAACCGGGACTGGGACCCGGACTGGAATCAGAGTCTTGACTGGAACAGGAATTCTGAACAGGAGTTGAACCGGGACTGGAACCCGGACTGGAATCAGAAGCTTGACTGGCAGGGCCCCTCAAACTGGACTCAGGAGCTTGGCTGGGAGCGCCCCGCGAACTGGACTTTAACTGAGGCTCGGTCTGAAGCACCACTCGAACTGGCCTTAGGAGCTTGATAGGAGGTGCCCTCTGGACTGGAAGCGGAGGTGCCACCTGAACCACCCTGTGGACTGGCATCGGAGGCTTGGTTAGAAGCCCCCCTCGAACTGGACTTAGTGGCTTGACTGGACGGGTCACTTGAACAAGAACCGGAGACTTGACCCGAAGCGCCACTTGCAAAGGAATCTGAGGCTCCATCGAAGGCTTCCCTCGGACTGGACTTGGAGACTTCAAAGGGCGTGCCACTTGAACGAGGACTGGAGGCTCGACCTGGAGCGCCACTTGCATAGGAATCTGAGGCTCCGTCAGAAGCACCCCACGGACTGGACTCAGAGGTTTCAGAGGGCGTGCCAGTTGCACGAGGACTGGAGGCTCGACCTGGAGCTTCACTCGAACAGGAATCCAAGGCTCCATCGAAAGCCTCCCTCGGACTGGACTCGGAGCCTTAAGTGGCATCGTTACTTGGACTTGAATTGGAGGTTCAGTATGAAGCATCCCCTGGACTGGACTCAGGCTCTTAAGCGGCCGCGCTACTTGAACTGGGGTCAGGGGCTTGGTCCGACGCCTCACTCGGCCCGTCCTCAGAGACCTGGTCAGGACCGTCCCTCGGAACGAACTCAGAGGCTTAACTGGCGGCTTCACTCGACCCGGAATGGAAGGCTCCACTTGAAACTCTCCTTGGACTGGACTCAGCGCCGGTGGACTGGAATCCCGAATAGGAACCAACCCGCTATGGTACCGCAGGCTGCTCTGCTGAGGAGACCAGAGCGGAGGAATTCCCCGGCGTCTTCTTTCGGCCTCAGCTTCTGGAGTATCCCGCAGAGCTGGCTCCTCCAGGAGTCTGAGGCGGTACTCACAGAGCGAGATAGCAGGATTCATGTCAGAAACTGGGCTATGGCGGACCAGACGCCACCAGAGACGCTTTCTTTCAGCTGCTGCTTCAGGAGTAGCCTTCAGGGCTGGATCAGACAAAAGTTTATGTCGGTACTCCCGAAGCGTCATAAAAGGACCCAAAAAAGAAACTGGGCTGACATAAAGATCAGAGTCAAAATCAGAAACTGCACCCGGATTGTCCACAGGGAACGAACTCATGGGCAGGCAGCCCACTGGGAGTGATGATCTTGCCGGACTCATGGCCTTTGCATTCTGTCGCGTGCACGAGGACCTTGGCACACTGTCAGACTTCTTCCCCGGGAGCACTGGTTTCGTGAGTCCTTGGACCACTACCGTGGAGCGGCAGTGGCAGGCAAGATCACCTACAAGGTAGAGAGGAGACAAGACTGGACTGGAACCCCGGACTGGAGTTCTACACAGGAATACTCAGAACTGGAACGCACCGGACGGGTGCGCACTGGAGTGGGGCCCGCTGGACTGGACACACTGGAGTGGCCCCACTGGACAGGAACATACAGGAGTGAAACCCGCTGGACTGGAACACACTGGAGCGGAACCCGCGGAACTGGAACACCCTGGACCTAGGCTTCACCTACACTTGACTGCCTTCCCCCTCGGGTTGAGCCCTCAGGTTCTGGCAGCCGGTAGGGCTTACAGGAACAGCAGGAATGAAGATCCAGGAGTGCCCCCTGGCACCTAGGCGAAGGCAAGGCAGAAAATGTCTGGGTTCCGGCAGCAGGCAGATTCAAAGCAATGGTCAGGATAAGGAACCAAAGTACGGCTGGAGCCTCAGTGTCAAGGAGTACTGGCAACAGATAGAACAAGGGCAGAAGCTCCAGAAGCAAAAGAAACACACACGGAAAACCAGCAAGCTAAACACAAGAAGACTAGTCAACTGTACAAGCTAGTAGGAAAGCTATGCCCAAGCAAACCAGTCATACACACGAAACATACATAAAGCAAAACACAGGAAAGCTGTACACAGGCTGACAATGCAAAGCTGTGCCCAAGCTACCAAGTCATACACTAGGAACAAACACAGAGCAAACTCAGAGAACTAGGAAAGCTGTATACAAGCTAACAAACAGACGGTGCCTAAGCTGGCTAGTCTAACACTAGGAACAAACACAGAGAACTAGCACTAACTAATCATGCACTGGAAACAAACACAGAGAACCTAACTAATCAAGCACTGGAAACCAACACAGAGAACTAGCAGAGCTAGGCACAGGCTACAAGCCAGACGGTGCTTAAGCTAACTAGACATGCACTGGAAACAAGCACAGAAACTCACACAGAGCAAATACAGAAGGGCTGGAAACCCACAAGCGATAAACACAGAAGGGCAGAAACCCACAGGCGATAAACACAGAAGGGCTAAAAACCCACAGGTGATAAACACAGAAGGGCTGAAAACCCACAGAAGGGTAGGAGACCCACAGAGTAAAAGACAAGGAAAGCAACGGTGCTAACAGCACACTAACCTCGGGACCTAAAGCACTGCGGAGGGAATGGCAATGCAAAGGCCAGGACTCTAGTTTCCAAATGACTAATAAAGCCCAACACCAGAGCCACAGGTGCAGCAATCACCTTGCAACCAAACAGAGGCTTGACACTCAGAGCAGGCATCCCATAGAAAGTGACAGCGGAAGCCATCTTGGATACTGGCAGAGACGAAGAGGCGGCAGCCATCTTGGAAGAGGCAAAGCCCACACAGGTGAGGTTCAGTAGTGCAATCAGCACACAGAGCCAGAGAGAAACTAAGACAGAGACAGACACAGAGACACGCAAAAGCCAGCACAGCCACTGACTCCCAGAAACAGGGTGAGTATGAGGGTGGTCACGGCCACAGACGTGACATAGGCTTTGCATGTATAACTTAAAATCTAGACATGTCAGGCAAATTCGGAGTTCATATTTGGAATTGGCGGGTTCAATTTAGTATAAATCACATGTTTTTATCTCAGTAGCAAAATCATTGTTGCGTTGTGATACATTTTTAACCATTTAGTTCCTCATTGTATATATTTATTGTTTAGACTCCTGAGGCAGGCTTTTATGCCGATGCTATGTCGAGTCTTCAAATATATTTGAGTGCATCAACAACAAATAAAGACTGTATTATATAGGTTTGTGTTCCCATGGTTTGTTTGTGAAGAGACATCCTTTGTGCCCCATTCGTTTTGGACTCTTTGTTCCATTCCTGTAAGGATTTTTTTGTGTTCCTCTACCACACGCTAACTGGCACTTGTGCAGTGAAGCACTTCACATAACTGCAGCATGCAGTCCATGCTCATTCTCCACTCATGACCTGCCCAGTTCCACCCCCTAACATAACATGCAATTAACGCATGAATTAGTGCATACCCACTGTCATGCCACTGCAATAATTATCATGCTTGTTCAGCACTAAATGCATGCATTAATTATGTAACACTAGTAAAAAAGCCCCGTTTCTGATGCAAATGAAACGGGGGCTAGCAATGTTTTCTTCCGTGTGCATGTGGGAGTGTGTGTGTCCCTGCCCTCTGGCCTCTCTCCCCTCCCCCCTCTGAGTCCTTCACTGTTACAGAGCCAGCGATTTGATTTCGTGCTCTGCTGTTTTCCTTCACTGACTGTGTTACAGAGAGGGCGGGGCAGACACTCATAGGGAAACCGGATATCTCGCCCCCTTCACACTTCCGGCTGGAGGCTTCATAGAACGTTGGTGTTGCTTTTATATAGAGAGATGCTGTAGTAAAAGTGTTCCTAATTGTTAATTTTGTTCTTGATCCAGACATGGTTTGAATTCTAAGGTTATTTTTTTTATCACCATAAGACACTGGGCTGTATTGCTTGTTCTTTTCCTGTTGTGGCCAGGGCCACACAAAAAGAAAGGAATCAGTTATTTTTTTGAAGACCTAGAGTGATCCATTCCATTCCATTTATTTACTTGATCTACTGCCTGTAACAGAGCAATTAAGCAGTATATTTTATCCATATAATAAATCATATCCAGCTAGGGAAGTTGTTTTGGCTTAATTTTCCCTGTATATGTGTAATCAAAATGCAATCTGTTAGGAATTTGTTTTATGAGCTGTCTTACCGGTCTTTCTGAACTCTAGGTCCATGGTAGCATCATCTCTGGCTCCTAGTGCCTACCTCATGGTATTTGTATTTTGGTATAATAATTGATCCTTTCAGTCTTAACATGTTTTGGTTGTAATCAAATGATTTACAATTATTCCTTGAGTTCAGTTCCTACTTCCCTCAATACCTGTGGACTGGAAATGTGGGGAATTTAGTTTTCATTATGCTGCTTACGATACCAGACTTGTTTACAAGCTGCGTTTAATCAAAGGTCTTTTTAAAGACCATTTTGCCTACAGACTACTATATCGTTGGTCATCCTTCGCACAGATCAGCTGTTCTTTTAGGTGTCTAAGACTCCTGATGCAGGCCTGACGGTCGAAACACAACAGTTGTGTCGAGTCTTTTTAACAAATAAATAAGCATTTTCAAGATCACTGTCTCCAGGATTTGTTTTTCCGTGGTCTAACATCCCACTTTTACCTGCACTAGATTTTAGAAAGCCAGAATATGCATGTCCAAATTGTGAATATGTACCTATACACCAAGGGAGCATTGTCTAGGCTTGGTTTGGGTGGAATCAGGGAAAGGCTAAAAAATACATATGCATGCCCTAAGATCAGTGTCCAAGGATCCAAAATACCCAACATGGATTCTCCATTTCACCAACGCTGCATGACACAGGATTGTTACCCCTGACGAAGCTTCGGCGAAACAGGGAATCCCTGTTGGGAATTTTGGATCCTTAGACATGTTGGTATAGCTCTACACTGGATAAGAAGATAATTGGATTATAATTATGCTACCAATATGTCATTATTTGGTTTAAAGAGTGATTATTATTCTAATTTCCTGTGGATATCTACATATGTTTGTTCCTTTGTCTGAGTTTTGAAGAGCTATTCTTAGCACCCTGCTGGAGTAGAGTATTTTTCAGAACCGTGATGGAGAGCCATGCCTAAGCCTTATTTTGGTTGGCTGGATGGCTTTACTGAGGCCTTTTTTCTCCACTTTTTGGTGAGTGCTGGATTGTTTAGCTCTGTCTGTGTATCTGCGTATGTACTATTAAATCATATTTTTGAGAGATTTTCTGATACGTTTATATATACCATGTTGAACACAAAGTATACAAAGGAGGAATGAAGTAAATATAAAGCTACTAGAAACACTTCACTATAACTATATTCAAAGTTTAATAGGACACATTTAAAATATTGTGTATGTTTTTAGTAACCCGCCCAGAACTTTGGATGGTGCGAGGTATAAATTTGGGGCTCCATTTACTAAGTCTCGCTAGAGGCGCGTGCACACTAACAATGTAGGCGCCCACAATATTCCTATGGGTGCCTACTAATTTTGTGCATACGCTAAAAACGCTAGTGCACAGGGCCCTCGATAAATAAATAAATAAATAAATAAATAAATAAATACATAAATATGTGAAGGCTTGGTAGGCATAAATTTTACTCAATAAAAATGCATAAATTACAACTCTGCCCAAACTCCTTCCCTGGACATTGCATATAATTATGCACCTAATAGCCTCACTGAAATTCTGTACCAAAATAAATCACATTTCTGTGCACAAAATTTGCAAATTCTACAATTTTGTGCACAAAATTTGAAATTATGCAAGTTTATTTGTCAATTTAAACAATATTACAACCCCCCTCCTTGTATACAGATACCATCCATATTTTCCTAGCATCCATTTTTTTCCAGCCCCCCCCACACCATCCATAGTTTTTTCCACCACCTGCACCTACACACTATCCATAGTTTTTTACCTACTTGTCTCCCCGCAACACCCACACACCATCCATAGTTGTTTCCAACCCCACTGCACGCACACACCATCCAAGTTTTTCTACTACTACTACTACTACTTAGCATTTCTATCACAGCCCCCGCCCACCACCCCTGCACCCATCAGGAAGCTAGGAGTTGCACTGGTAGTATCTTTTCGGGGCAGAAAAGAACCCGACTCTTTCCTGCTGCCGCTGCTCTGGGCTGGTTCCATCGCTTCTTGCAAATGGCTGCCTAGACTGCCTGTGGCAGGCTCATGAGATTACCGCTTGAAGTCTCGGTGGCCATTTTGAAGAAGCAGAACACTGGCCAGAGAATGGCAGCAGCGAGCAGGCGCTATATATAGAATCTAGTCCTAAGCCCATTTCTACAGCAGCAGTATTTAAGGCATTTTTCAATTAATTTTTTTTCATGTTGTATGCTAATGTTCAGTCAGTGCTAGGTGCTCTTATGTGAGCTCTGCATTATCCAATTAGCCCATGCTAATGCAAACGTACTAGCTGGATACTTCCACACCCATTCTGCACCCCCCCAAATAAAAATCACAAAAAATAAATAAATAATGCACATAAACTACTGAAAAATGCTTTTAAAGAGTTTGCGGTAACCTTTTTTCCCATGTTAAGCACACATTAAGCACTTACCCCAGAATTTTATATATCGAGCCGAGATTTCTGCACAGAAATTGAAGTGTGTTCCATAACAATGCACATAAGCTAACTGATTAGCAAGCTAATCAGTGCTGATAACTGGATGTTAACAACCAATTATCAGCACTAATTGGCATTAATTAGAATTTACATGCACTGCTTGCTAAGCGTATTCTGTAACGTAGTGTGAATAAATTCTAAGTCGCATAGTTGAAAGGGGGCATGGTCAAGGGTGTATCTAAAATATATGCGCATTGTTATAGAATACACCTGCTCCATGCCAAATTTAAGCATCAGGGTTTACACCGTGTTTTACTTGGCATAATTAGCCACAACTAAATTTAGTTGCGCGTACATGCAATCGGCGTATTCTATAAACTGTGCAGAAATTTAGGTTTATATAAAGTACATCTAAATTAAGGTGTACTTTATAGAATACACTAAAGCAAATTTCATTTTGGCGCTAAAATTTTAGGCGCGATATATAGAATCTAGTCCTTAATGTAGTTTAGTAAAAGCTCCTCTCAGTTCCTTACATGTACTATGTTCACAGTAAGCATGCACACACTGAAGAACAATTTTTCTGCTGTATGCAAATGAGAATTAGATCACATCAATAGGTATAGCAAGTTACCATAACAGGTGGTGATCTGTTTCGACAAAGGCTGTGAACGATAAACTATGCTTTCATTAATTGTGCCATTTCATCCACTGAGTTATTAACAAATTGCTTCTGTTATTACCGGTTTCTCTCTTCCTTCCCACACTAGATATGATCTGACTTCTTTAGACTTTTCACAAGCTTAATACAAGTGAAAGGGACATGGTACCGCAGCCTTTCTCATTTGTCTTTCTGAGAATAAACTGAAAGGAATGATTTAATCTGACACATTGTAAGAAGCCAAAAGTGCAAGGGATCAAAAACTGCCATGCCTAATAAATACTGGAAGTAATATTTAGCTCACTGCAGTAGGCAGCTTGCAAAAACTAATGCTGGATATTCAATGCCAGGGCATGTGCAGCTCCCAGCATCGAATATCCAGGTATGTGCGCTGATCTGGAAGTGAATTGGAAACCAGCTGATATTAAGACCAGTGCCTGGTGGAACTTTGCGCATAAAGTTAAACCAGCCTTTTTGCTATCCTAACTCTGGGGTCCTTTTACTAATGCTTAGCATGCACTAAATGCTGTGTCCTATTTTCTATGTATGGGCTGCTTGGCACTCAGCACATGCTAATGTCCGTTAGAGAATGCTAGGCTTTAGTAAGAGGGCCCCTTGCACTAAGGGGGGTCTTTTACAAAAGCGCACTAGAGTTTTTTAGCATGCGCTAAATACTAGAGAAGCCCACAGGAATATGTGGGCATCTCTAATGTTTAGTGCACACTTATTTTTGGCGTGCGCTAAAAACGCTAGTGTGCCTTTGAAAAAGGGGCACTAATTCAGAGAGCTAACGGTCTGAATATCATCGTTAACCAGTTAAGTTGCAGCTTTGCCCAAACTCCACCCCCAGACCACCTTTAACCTTGGCCTGTTGGCAGAGACATTCAGCAGCTCTACCCAATTAGGTGCTATTGAACAAAAGTGCCAGCTCCCAATATTGACTATATCCAGGGAGGAGTAGTTTCCATTGGTTTTAGCACCTCTAATCATTTTGAAAAGTTGGCTCCTGTGCCACTGAATATTGGCAGCTGGCCAGCTCAGCAGGGTATAACCAGGCAGGAGTCTTTTCTGCCCTTTGAATGTTTACGCCACCGTGTTTAAGGCCTGCTTCAGTAACACTCCTCTACTGTATTTCAGTAGCAAAAAAACTTTAGTAAATCCAGCTCTTAATACATTAGACCTGCATGACAAGTTTTCTTGATGACTGTACTGACAGATTCTGTAACTCACCCCCTGGTAAGCCTCATTTCACAATGTTTATTAAAAAGAAATCATAAGGTTAAACACATTTAATAAAACCCTATAAGATTTTTAAAAATACCTCTACAGAAATCAACTCACAGCAATAATAGCTCAAAGGTCAATGATCTCTATTGTGAGGTAAGTTAACATTTGGACTAAAAGAAAGGTACTTCTCATAGGTTGAGGAAATCTGAATACCTGAGGAAGGAAATCTGAATACCTGAGGGAAAAAAAACCCCAACTCGAAATCAATATTCCTCCAAAACATATTTTACACTAAAACTCTTAAATTTTGAACCCTGTTACATAGTAACCCACTCATTCAGAGGTGCCAAGTTTGTACAGAGAAATTCACTTTAGCTTAAAAAATAACTATTTTTCTTTTTGTCCTAATTAAAACTTCTAAGCTAATATATTTTAAGATAGAATAAGATATTTTGTGCAATATTTTAAATATTATAGTTGAGACTATAAACACAGAGCCTTATTAACTAACATGCTTCAATCAGCAGCATTAATGTGATTTAACACACACAGCATTATTCCTAATGGAATCCATTTACTAACTATGCACTTAAATTACAGCATGTTCATTTACATTAACTCTTCTTTAGAAAATGAGGCCCATCAAAAATTAAATATCAAAATGGTATTTAAGAATGACAATTTTTGAGATTTAAAATGTAAATAGTTTGTGGTTTTAAAGGCAACTTGATTAATAGGTAGATGATAGATTAAAAATGAGCAACAAATTTTACAGCAAAATTAAAATTTGCCTGCAGAAGCATGATAAATGTCGATAAAACAAGGAAAGGAAGCCAAGGAAAGGAAGCCATCGGGATCTTTTCTTCTAAATCATTTCCAATGCTTTAAAATATAGCTTTGGGTGAGTTAACAAGCAACTAAGGGGAGAAGTTAGCAAGGTGTGGAAAAAAGAGAGCTTTTACTGCGTCTTCATTTACCACAGGAGCTACCAATCCTGCGGTATCACTGTGGTAAAGGACTAATGCTGTGTGTGAGCCACCTGGCATGCAATATTAATTCATGTCTGTGAACATCTGTCCTTCCACTCTGGCCTGATCAATCCCTCTCCCTTAGGCAGCACCTGCACAACTCCCCAATCTCCCCACACCCAGGAGCCTATTGGCCCATACCTGGTGATATAGTGGTCCCAGGGCAGAAGCAATCCCAAGTCACTCTTCTCAAAATGGTGCCCCTAGAGGTAGTCTCACAGTACATATATGGAAGCATGACCACTAGCAGTAGTACTGTGAGACTAACTACCACTATGGGAGACATTTTGAGATGTGTCAGCAAGGACAGGATTGACTGGAGATTGCTCCTGACCAGAGAGCCACTATACCACCAGATACAGGCCAATAAGCCCCAGGAAGGAGGATGAGGGCCCTTTGGGGGGAGTGTTAGAGTATGATCTGTTGGGGGGGGGGGAGAGTTTGTGACAGGGGAAAATTGTGATCGGAGGATTGTGATCAGAAGGGGGTTATTTATTTGGGGGTTTGTGATCAGAGATGAGACTATGAACAGGGATATGTGATTGGGGGGCTTGTGATCATGGGGAGGGGGTCTGATTGGAGGTGGGAGTATGACGGGGGGGGGGGGGGGGTTGTACCAGTGCTGCCCAGGGGGAGGGGGAGAATGTTTTAGGGGGATGGTGCTGTGCATTTAATATGTGGCCCAATCAGGATGCGCTTTGAGGCCTGATCTTCCCAGGATGGGATTATTTTTATCACTTTACGTGGGCCATGTTGGCTGTGGCTATTCTACAATGGCACTTGCACATGTAACTGCTGTTACAGAATATTAGAGTACAGCGGCACCAACGCTTGTGCATTTTGATCCATGGCTGCTGTAAATGTTAGCACCTAAATATGACATTTAAAAGCAGTTTATACCATTCCATAAGTTAACCATGTGAATGTCAGCCCACCCTTGCCCCTCCCCTTACAATTATACATTAACAATTTTAGTGCATAATTACAGAATAGTCATTGGTCAAACAAACAACAGAGTGCTTAAATTTAGACAACCTGCTATAGAATGAGGCATTAAGACCCTTATTTCGGAAGCATCCCCATGTGTAAATTAGTGGCATGGCTACGACGGCCTTCTCTCCCCCCCCCCCCCCAAAAAAAAAAAATTGGCTCAGTGGCCTCTGGTTTGGCTGGCGGGGTATGGGGATCTCCGCCAGCTGAAGCGATTGTCCAGTGCTGGTCTCCGCTGCATTGTCTGCCCTGCTCTTCCTCTCACGTTGCGTGCAACGTTCTGCTGTGGATTAGGAATTGGTTATTGGACAGAAAACAGAGGGTAGGGTTAAATGATCATTTCTCTCAATGAAAGAGGGTGAACAGTGGAGTGTCACAGGAATCTGTACTGGGACCGGTGCTATTTAACATATTTATAAATGATATGGAAATCAGAACGACGAGTGAGGTGATTAAATTTACAGATGACACAAAATTATTCAAGGCTGTTAAAACATGTGCGGACTGTGAAATACTACAGGAAGACCTTAGGAAATTGAAAGACTGGGCATCCAAATGGCAGATGAAATGTAATGTTCCTAACCTTGCGCTCATACCAGGTCACATCAACTTCAACTACGTCTGCAGCATGGTCACCCGAGTGTGGAGTACCGCAGGGATCACCCCTCTCACCAACCATCTTCAACATGATGATGACACCCTTGGCAAAACCTCTATCAAACCACAACCTTGTATATATACGCTGATGATGTACCAATATACATCCCTTTCAAACAAAACATCAAAGAAATCTCCAATGAAATCAACCAAGGCTTACACATCATGAACACCTGGGCAGATGCATTTCGATTGAAACTGAATGCAGAAAAAACCCAATGCCTGATACTTACCTCCCAACACAACATGAATAAATTCACCGCTATAAACACACCAAAACTAAATCTTCCAATCTCAGAAACTTTAAAAATCCTCGGAGCTACTATTGACCGCCACCTAACACTTGAAACCCACGCAAACAACACAACCAAAAAGATGTTCTACTGCATGTGGAAACTGAAAAGAATACGACCATTCTTCCCAAGATCCGCCTTCCGAAGCCTACTGCAATCACTCGTGCTAAGCCATCTGGACTACTGCAACTCACTGTACGCAGGTTGCAAAGAGCAAGTACTGAGGAAACTTCAAACAGTCCAGAACACAGCAGCCAGACTCATCTTCGGGAAACCAAAATACGAAAGTGCAAAACCCTTACGAGAGAAGCTACACTGGCTCCCACTCAAGGAACGCATCACTTTTAAAGTATGCACACTAGTCCACAAAATCATTCATGGTGAAGCCCCAGCCTACATGTCTGACTTAATAGACCTACCACCCAGAAACGCTAAAAGATCATCCCGAACTTACCTCAACCTCCACTTCCCCAACTGCAAAGGCCTAAAATACAAAGTGCTGCACGCATCAATCTTTTCTTATATGAGCACACAATTCTGGAACAAACTACCACGAAACCTGAAAACGATTTACGAACTAACCAACTTCCGCAAACTACTAAAGACCCATCTTTTTGAAAAAATCTATCGAAAGGATCAAAACACATGAAATCCACACACACTGTTAGCATTGCATCAATATATTCTCTTCTGTACGCTTATCCCCCACAATTTTAACACATTTAAACCCAATCTACAGGTAAAGACAGAAAATATTACACCTGAACGATCTCTTGCTATTGCTCTGATGCCCTATTATTATCCGCTACTATTCTATTGTTCAGTTGTTCTTTTCCATTGTTTTGTTCTATTCTCCTTAACGATAATTGGACTTTGTTTTAACTTAACTCCTCACAATGTAACCATAATTATGTTGTAACAGATTGTACTTCCATTACTACAACGTATTGTAAGCCACACTGAGCCCGCAAATAGGTGGGAAAATGTGGAATACAAATGAAACAAAATAAATAAATAAATAAATGTGGAGAAATGCAAAGTGATGCACACTGGAAAGAATAATCCGAATCATAGTTAACCTGATGCTAGGGTCCAACATGGGGGGTTAGCAACCAAGAAAAAGATTTAGGTGTCATTGTAGATAATACACTGAAATCTTCTGCTCAATGCGTGGCAGCGGCCAATAAAGCAAACAAGACACTAGGAATTATTAGGAAAGGGATGGTGAATAAGACCAAACATACTATAATGCCTCTGTATCGCTCCATGATGCGACCTCACCTTGAATACTGTGTTCAGTTCTGGCCATTGAATCTCAAAAAAGATATAGCAGAATTAGAAAACATTCAAATAAGAGTGACCAAAATGATAAACGGGATGAAATGCCTCTCATATGACGAAAGACTAAATAGGTTAGGGCTCTTCAGCTTGGAAAAGAGACAGATGATGGGAGATATGATTGAGGTCTACAAAATCCTGAGTGGTGTAGAACACGCAGAAGTAAATCAATTTTTTGCTCGTTCCAAAGGTACAAAGACTAGGGGACACTCGAGGAAGTTACATGGAAATACTTTAAAAACAAATAGGATGAATATTTTTTCACTCAACGAATAGTTAAGCTCTGGAACTGTTTGCCGGAGGATGTGGTAACAACAATTAGTGTATTTGGGTTTAAAAAAGGTTTGGACAAATTCCTGGAGTAAAAGTCCATAATCTGCTATTGAGACAGACATGGGGAAACAACTGCTTGCCCTGGGATATGTAGTATGGAATGTTGCCACGATTTGGGTTTCTGCCAGGTACTTGTGACCTGGATTGGCCACTGTTGGAAACAAGATACTAGGATAGATGGACTGATCAAGTATGGCTACTCTTATCTTATGTTCTAATGTACAGTGTGAAAATCACTGGGTGGCCATGCTAAAAAGACTGTAACTTCACCATGTTTAAAGTTCATCTCATTCCTCTCAAAACATAAATGTAGATAGTAACAGCAAATAAAGCTGTAACCTTTCATGTTGAAATTCCAAGCGGTTGCTGAAAAAACTCTAAAGGGTTACTTTTTTTTTTGCCTCACTCTGTACATGCAGTGAAAACGAACATATATGCCATTGTTCTTCAATGCAAGACCCAGGCCGAATGGCAACCCCTGGAGACAGATGGGGTGGCCCTCACTGTCTTTCTGTTTTTTTTCCCTGCTACTCTTTGCCTCTCTATTAAAGCTCATGTCAGAAAGGGGAAGGGGATGGAAGGAAGAGCCACATGCTTGAAGGACAAGGCATTTCTCAATAAACAAAGAAAATGTATTTGGAAATGCCCACTTCTTGAGGATACACCCAATAAAAAGTATGAAGGCTGGCTGGTGAGTTGAATGTCACTGACACACACTGATCAGCAGTGTCAAGACCTTGCATGGGAAGATATTTGATGGCTCGCCTTTAGCTCTTTGGCTCCAAACTGGCCTTGACTTAAAAATGAGTGAAGACCACTGATATATGCAATCTTTCAGTGGACATACTTTATGCATATACCTGTGCAGAATTTTCTTTAACAGCCCCTTTCCATGTCTAAAACAAGTTATATGCACAGAAAACCATTTTAAAATGACTCCCTGTATGTAACACTAAACAGAAGGAGATGGTGGCAAAGCTATCTAATTCTGCTGCTTCCACTCTGGAAGTATATTCTGTGCCTTCCCTACTGTTCTTGGCATGTCTGTGCCCAAGGTCAGTAGAAACTCTTGCTGCTTCTGACTTAAAAGTCTGCCTTGCTCACAGCATAATCTTGTGGATCTTGGTCCTATCTGCCATCTCAGCGAACAGCAAGGACTATGAGCAATACCAAGTATTGAAATGTTTTACCTATAAAGGACAAGATCATTCCTAGATATTTGTTTATCACAGACAATTGCCCTAAAGCTAATGTTCTACTGAAACTTGGCCATAACAGGATTTTGTTTCCAGTGCTGGTGTCTAATTTTTATTTATTAGTTTTGCTTTTAGTATCCTTTAATCAATAGATATTTCTGCAGTTTGCTTTTGACAGCAATAGTTTAATCATTGGGGGTTCTGTAAAGGTTATTTTGTTGTTCTTGTTTTTTTTTATGTCTATAACTTTCTGTTAGTTCCAACTTTTTAAGTAGTTTCTATTAGGAAACTAATGATCAAGTCAAGAACTGCCTGTTATTACTTTTTGATTGACATTGTTTGGGCAACAAGCAATTATCAGCATTACCTGGCAATAATGAGAATTTATGCATGCATTTTACACCAGGTTTTAATTGGTGTACATGGCTGTGTCTAAATTTAGTCAAAGTGCCTGGCGCTAAGCACTATTCCATAAACTGTGCCTAACTGTGTGGTTTACAGAATAGCATTAAGCGCTGTTTTTTTTTTGTGTGCTGATTTTTTTTAGGCACCATTTATAGAATCTAGTCCAATGCGATTTACACGGGCTATTGTAGAACAGCACTCAGCCACCCTGCTTTCACTTTCACGGGTAAGTGTATACTTACATATATGACAGTATTCTGTACATTTATACCCTCAAGTGGCATGTAAATGTGGGGGCTCTGTTATACAATTGCCCTTCTACTCCAGATTCTATAAACGGTAACTCAAGTTCCGCATGCACGTGTAGCCGATTTGTGCGCAGAACTTAACTGGTTAACAAGCCAATCAGCACTGATAATTGGATGTTAACAATTATCAATACTAATTGGCATTAATTAGGATGTACACACATTGCTCACTAAGAATATTCTATAAAGTGATGCAAAAAATCAGTCTGTGTGGATCTCAAAAGGGGGCGTGGTCACGAGAGGGGCATGGTCAGTTCATGGGTGTTCATAAAATGTACGCACCCAATCCGCTCCTACATTAGTCGTGTGCTTTTACACCAGGTTTATTTGGCATAAATGGCCGCGACTAAATTTAGTCACGGGAACAAGCACTATGCCGTATTCTACAAACATTAGGCAAGGTTTATAGAATACTGCTAAGCACGTTTTTCTTTTTTTTTTGCACAGATTTTTACATTTTTTAGGTGCCATATATAGAAGTAGTTCTATATGTGTTTTGTAAAATACATCTGTACATTACAACTCTGCCCCATCTCTGCCAAACTACACCTCCAGGAACACTTATGTCACAATCTTACATGCAGCTACTTTTTACAACAACCATTTTCCATGTGTAAAGCTTTACAACAGAGAATAACATGGGGCCAAAGTTTATCCTCATCCTGCCCTCGCAAGCTCAAATTTCACCACAGTAGTTCCATCATTTTTTGATAAAAGATTATCTCTCACTTCTTGTATAAATGAGATCTTGTACTTTTGGGGGAAGGAGTGGGGATGGGGACAAACTGTCCCTGTGTTATTCTCTACTTGACAAGCAGGAACTGCTGTATAAAATGACATCCTATATGTCCAGTCACAAAAGAGAGGGAAAACAGCATACAAGTACAACCAGGCAAACAAAAAAAGAAGGCCCAGTGTATCCTATATGTCCAAACACATTTAATTGGATTCCTTACCATACAGCATTGAAGCCTTTTTCAGATGCATTTTGCCCTGTGAAATACAGATTACATCGACTGCATTTAATAAATATTGAAAAGTAAAAAATTATTATTATGTTGAAACTAGTATTGTAGTAGATCATTTCCACTACAATGTATCTTCTCCACTGGCTAAACATGTCAGACTGATGCTAAATCAGCCACTTTTTATAGGCTGAGCTTCTCTCCCAACAATTATAATAAACATTTTATATTTGTCCAGTATCAGAAGCAGTTTAAATATGTTTTAGAGATAATTTGAAACTCAAACTCCAGCCACCTAAAGCAGTTGCACAGCTAGCTGAAGTTCTCTCATGCAGGCCAGTGTTCTAAGAAAAGAATAGGAAGTTACTGTAGCTCGAGGCCATCTTTCAGTGATCGGTATTGTGAATAATGTCTTAAATTATAGTTGGCTGCTTCAAATTAATCTTGTGAAAACAATTTATATTCTCGGCCTCTTTACTATTGAAAGTAACCAAGGAAACAAACAGCAGCCAGAGCAGTTCACTCACACATGCACACAAAATATTTTCTGCAAATAAAAATATATTCATTGCTTGACAGGCTCGGTCAAACACATGGTAACATTTTACAAGACCACAATCATACACCCAGCACACAAGGCTTGTCCAAGTTTAGTCCTTGAGGGCTGCCAAAAGGTCAAATTTTCAGGATATCCCTGACAGATATGCATTTATCAATAAATTCTTTATATGTTTATACAATTGTAATACAGTGCTGCATGCCTATTGTTCACTCATTTTACCATTCATTCTCACTCGGTCTTCTCGACGGATTTCTATTAACCACTTCTAGAGGTATATATCCTAGCATGGTTTACAATAACACAATTTCTTTTATCTCAATCCTCCATTTTATATTAACCTTCCGTATGTTGATAACAAATCTGTATAATTGATAACCATCACAGTCTGCAGAAATTATCACAGTCTTTCTGAAAGTTGTAGGTTAATATTCCACTTATCTGGCTGATAAACTGTTCAGTTCTCCTAGTGGTGTATTGGGTAATCTGTCCTTCTTTTCCGAAAAACAAGAGTCTTTCTTTCCCTTAATTAGAAACTTTCTACTTCTTAGCTTCTGGCGATCCAGATAGGTAAACTCGATTCCAGCGTCGCCCATTAGTGTCAAAATTGTCAAGGCCCTACGCGTTTTGCTTCTAGCATCGTCAGGGGCATCGACTAAAAACATAAGGCATTAAAGCAACGTGTAAGCAAAGACTGTGATCGTTTCTACAGACTGTGATGGTTATCAATTATACAGATTTGTTATCAACATACAGAAGGTTAATATAAGATGGAGGATTGAGATAAAAGAAATTGTGTTATTGTAAACCATGCTGGGATGTATACCTCTAGAAGTGGTTAATAGGAAACCGGCGAGAGGAATGAGTGAGAATGAATGGTAGAATGAGTGAACAATAGGCATGTAGCACTGTATTACAATTGTGGAGGAGTGGCCTACTGGTTAGAGCACCAGTCTTGCAAACCAGAGGTGGCCAGTTCAACTTTATTTATTTCTTACATTTGTATCCAACACCCACAGAAGGTGATCTCTCCACAGGAGAAACGAAAGCCAAAACACACAGACAGTGGATCCAAAAGAGCCCTCTCACAAGTGGTGTTTTCTTAAACAAGATCTTTATTTCAAATCAATAAAAGCAAACTCGACACGAATCGTTTACATTTGTATCCCACATTTTCCCACCTATTTGCAGGCTCAATGTGGTTTATATAGTACCGTAAGCCGTACGCCAATTCCGGTAGAGAACATATACAAAGTGATGTTATGATAGAATAAGGTTCATGTGTTACAGACACATTTGGGAATCGTAGAGGGGAAACGTTTTGTTGTATCCTTTACAAGCTTTAGTTTCCTTGTGTAGCAGGGTTCAGGCATTTAAGTTGGGTCCGTAGGGTATGCCTTTTTGAATAGGTTGGTTTTTAGTGACTTCCGGAAGTTTAGGTGGTCATATGTTGTTTTCACGGCTTTTGGTAGTGTGTTCCATAATTGTGTGCTTATGTAGGAAAAGCTGGTTGCATAAGTTGATTTGTATTTGAGTCCTTTGCAGCTTAGGTAGTGGAGATTTAAGTATGTTCATGCTGATCCGATTGTGTTTGTGGTTGGTAGGTCTATTAAAGCTGTCATGTATCCTGGGGCTTCGCCGTAGATAATTTTATGAACCATGGTGCAGACTTTGAAGGCAATACGTTATTTGATTGGGAGCCAATCTCGGAGGGGTTTGGCGCTGACGAAGCGCGTTTTTCCAAATATAAGCCTGGATGCCATGTTTTGGGCTGTCTGTAGTTTCTTTATCCCACTGCTGCTCCTTGTGATCTTGGGCAAGCCACTTAACCCACCATTGCCTCAGGTACAAACTTAGATTGTGAGCCCTCCTGGGACAGAGAAATATCCAGAGTACCTGAATATAACTCACCTTCAGCTACTACTGAAAAGGTGCGAGCGAAATCTAAATAAATAAATAAATAAAGAATTTAGATAACAAGCAAATAAAGAGAGAGATATAAAGAAAATTGTGGAACTGGTATTAGTTCTAGTAATAGATATGCATGAGATAGATCTGCATTCAGTGGAGATAGTATGCATGCAAACCTCTCATGCATGCGCCAGCGTCTTTTTGGTGCTTGTGATGCGTTGGAGGGCATATTGTGAGCTCCCAACTGCTTTGTGTCTATGAATTCATTTAAGTTACAGACTGAGTCCGACCCCTGATGATGCTAAAAAAGCGAAACACAGACTGTGTTGGGTGCGGGAATGCAAGGAGGCATGGATGATTTTGATCCTGTGATGATCTGTGTGTTTTTACATCTAAACATTCCACCGAATCATCTTGCATTTTAAGGTGATACTTGAGGTTGCCCAGCCTTTGGTCAGTGACTGTCTATTTCAGCATACTCTCAATGAAGGGATATATACATATCAATCTTGTTGAAGCTATTTGAGTGATAATTTTGGACAATTGAAGGACGTCATTCATAGATGAGTTTGATCGGGGACTGGGGGGGTGGATCACATGTATGCTATTCAACAAGTGTATGGTGTTAAGCTAATAGGTTAGGTATTTTTTCTGTATTAGTTAGGATGAGCTGAAATGTTTGGATAATTGTTGTGGTTTTTCAAACGTGCTTTACCTATAATCACAAGTGTTTGTATAGGCTTTGATACATAATACAGTTTCTTTCTATGTTGATAGTTGTTGGAAGATATTTATGCATACTTATTAGAGATATTCTGAAATTCAGGCTTGTTTCTAAGGCACTTACAGGAAAAAGAAGAATGCTGCTTCACAAGTTTCATTTAAGCAAATTAAAATCTACAGAAAGCTGATATTCAAAATTCCCTCTAAACTGACATAAGATGAACGAGAGTGCTCTGCTGATGCTCCTGCTCATTTAAAGAGCAGTATTTTATACACCACATCTCAGCATGATTGAAAGTGTGATACTGAAACACCACTCCACCACCTAGAAAAGTAGTGGAGGACTCCTGTGCAACTTAGAGCTGCACAGTGGGAACACTGGTAACATTAGGAGAAGTATTCACTGTATAAACATTTTTAGCATTTTAGAAAGGACATGCAGAGGAGAATTCCAGTGTCTGTCAGGATGTATGGAATTCTCACACTACTTTAAAAGAGACACTGTGAACTTAAAGCCTCTTGTAAAAGAGGCGCAGGGCTGCTCGTCCTAGCTCCTCTGTATCCAGAAAGCTGGGTGTGAGGGGGAAAAAAGTGAATTTCCCCTCCTCACTTAGATGTGAGAGCAGCTTTTTAAAATCACTGCTCCTTCATTCTAGCATTGGCGTGCTCCCTTCCATCACAGTCCTACTCTGACATCTGCCTTCCCACCCTTCCCTGACACAATCAACAGCCCCCCTAATCATCACCTGATCCCCAACAGGCACCCACCCCACCCCAACCCCTCACTGTCACCATGCTCAATACCACCAGAGACCCTCAATTGTTGGCAAATGTGGACCTCATAAGTACATAAGTGTTGCCATACTGGGACAGACCAAAGGTCCATCAAGCCCAGTATCCTGTTTCCAGCAGTGGCCAATCCAGGTAACAAGTACCTGTCAAGATCTCAAAACAGTACAATACATTTTATGCTGCTTATCCTAGAAATGAACAATGGATTTTCCCCTAGTCCATTTTAATAATGTCTATGAACTTTTCCTTTAGGAAGGCGTCCAACCCTTTTTTAAACCCCGCTAAGCTAACCGCCTTTACCACATTCTCTGGCAACGAATTCCAGAGTTTAATTACATGTTGAGTGAAGAAAAATTTCCTCAAATTAGTTTTCAATTTACTACTTTGTAGCTTCATTGAATGCTTCACGTCTACATTTTCCACTCCACTCATTATTTTATAGACCTCTATCATATCTCCCCTCAGCCGCCTTTTCTCCAAGCTGAAGAGCTCAAGCCATTTCAGCCTTTCCTCATAGGGAAGTCGTCCCATCCCCGTTATCATTTTCGTCATCCTTCTCTGTACATTTTCTAATGCCACTATATCTTTCTTGAGATGCGGTGACCAGAATTGCGCACAACATTCAAGGTGTGGTCGCACCATGGAGCGATACAAAGACATTATAACATCCTAATTTTTATTTTCCATTCTTTTCCTAATAATACCTAACATTCTATTTGCTTTCTTTGCCACTACAGCACACTGAGCAGAGGGTTTCAAAGTATTGTCAATGATGACCCCTAAATCCTTTTCCTGGTCGGTGACTCCTAACATGGAACCTTGCATCATGTAGCTATAGTTCCTCTTTCCCACATGCATCACTTTGCACTTGCTCACATTAAACATCATCTGCCATTTGGATGTCCAGTCTCCTAGTCTCGTAAGGTAGTCTTGCAATTTTTCACTATCCTCTTGCAATTTACAACTTTGAATAACTTTGTGTCGTCGGCAAATTTAATTACCTCACTAGTCATTCCCATATCTAGATCATTTATAAATATGTTAAAAAGCAGCTGTCCCAGCACAGACCCCTGGGGAACCCCACTAACTACCCTTCTCCATTGAAAATACTGACCATTTAACCCTACTCTCTGTTTTCTAACCATTAAACAGTTTTTAATCCACAATAGAACACTACCTCCTAACCCATGGCGTTCCAATTTCCTCTGGAGTCTTTTATGTGGTACTTTGTCAAACGCCTTTCGAAAATCCAGGTACAATATTGATTGGCTCACTTTTCTCCCCATGTTTGTTCATCCCTTCAAAGATTGGTGAGGCAAGATTTCCCTTCTCTAAATCCATGTTGGCTTTGTCTCATTAATCCATGCGTTTGAATATGCTCTGTAATTTTATTCTTTACAATAGTCTCTACTATTTTGCCTGGCACCAATGTCAGTCTCTCCGGTCTAATTTCCAAGATCACCTCTGGAACCCTTTTTAAAGATTGGCGTTACATTGACCACCCTCCAATCTTCCAGCACCATGCTTGATTTTAAAGATAAATTACATATTACTAACAATAGTTCTGCACGTTCATTTTTCAATTCTATCAATACTCTGGAATGTATACCATCTGGTCCTGGCGATTTGTGACTCTTCAATTTGTCAAATTGCTCCATTATATCTTCCAGGTTTACAGAGAATTGATTCAGTTTCTCTGACTCGTCAGCACTGAGTACCATTTCTGGCACCGGTATCTCTCCCAAATCTTCGTCGGTGAAGACCGAAGCAAAGAATTCATTTAATCTGTCTGCTATGGCCTTGTCTTCCCTGAGTTCCCCTTTTACCCATCGTTCATCTAGTGGTCCAAACGATTCTTTTGCCTCCTCCAGATCAGTGGCGTACCAAGGGGGGGGCAGTGGGGGCGTTCCGCCCCGGGTGCCAGTGGGTGGGGGGTGCTCCGCTCCCGCCGCCTCCTTTAAACAAAAATCGGCGAAGCAGCATCGCAGGCAGCGCCTTGCCTGCCCTGCTTGTGAAAAAATCAAATTTCCTTCTCCTCGTCTTGACGTCGACTCGGGCCTTCCAATCAATCACTATGTCCCGCCCTCCTCTAAAGTAAATTCTGTGAGGGCGGGCAGGACATAGTGATTGATTGGAAGGCCCGAGTCGACGTCAAGACGAGGAGAAGGAGATTTGATTTTTACAAGCAGGGCAGACGAGGCGCTGCCTGCGATGCTGCTTCGCTGCTTCAGACAGTAGTGAGAACGGGACTGAGGTGGGGAAGGAGAGGGGCGAAAGGGACTCGGGTGGGGGTGTTCAGAGGGGAAAAAGGGAGGGGAGAAGGGGACTGGGGTGGGGATCTCAGACAAGGGAGGGGGAGGGGAGAAGGGGACTGGGGTGGGGGTCTTAGACAGGGGAGGGGGAGGGGAGAAGGGGACTGGGGTGGGGCTCTCAGACAGGGGAGGGGGAGGGGAGAAGGGGATGGGGGGGCTCAGACAGGGGAGGGGGAGGGGAGAAAGGGACTGGGGTGGGGTCTCAGACGGGAGAAGGGGAGGGGAGAAGGGGACTGGGGTGGGGGTGTTCAGAGGGGAAAAGGGAAGGGGAGAAGGAGACTGGGGTGGGGTCTCAGACAGGGGAAGGGGAGGGGAGAAGGGAACTGGGGTGGGGGTGTTCAGAGAGGAAAGGGGGAGGGGAGAAGGGGACTGGGGTGGGGATCTCAGACAGGGGGAGGGGAGAAGGGGACTGGGTTGGGGATCTCAGATGGGAGACAGGGAGGGGAGAAGGGGACTGGGGTGGGGATCTCAGACGGGAGGAGGGGAGAAGGGGACTGGGGTGGGGGTGTTCAGAGGGGAAAAGGGGAGGGGAGAAGGGGACTGGGTTGGGGATCTCAGATGGGAGACAGGGAGGGGAGAAGGGGACTGGGGTGGGGGTCTCAGACAGGGGAGGGGAGAAGGGGACTGGAGTAGGGATCTCAGACAGGGAGGGGAGAAGGGGACTAGGTTGGGGATCTCATATGGGGGAGGGGAGAAGGGGACTGGGGTGGGGGTCTCAGACAGGGGAGGGGAGAAGGGGACTGGAGAGGGGATATCAGATGGGAGAAGGGAAGGGGAGGGCAGAAGGGGACTGGGGTGGGGGTGTTCAGAGGGGAAAAGGGGACTGGGGTGGGGTCTCAGACAGGGGAGGGGAGAAGAGGACTGGGGTGGGGGTGTTCAGAGGGGAGAAGGGGGCTGGAACTGGGGGCTGAAAAAAGGGGCAGAGAGAGAGGGGACAGATCCTAGATGGAAGGGGGAGCGAGAGGGAGGGCAGACCCTGGATAGATGGGAGAGGGAGGGCAAATGGTGGATTGAAGGGGCAGAGAGAAAGGGCAGACAGTGGAGTGGATGGAAGGGAAAGGGCAGACAGTGAATGGAAGGGGCAGAGATAGAGGGCAGATGTGGCTGGAAGGGGCAGGGAGAGAGGGCAGACATTGGATGGAGGGGACAGCAGAGAGGGCTGACACTGGATGGCAGAGAACGAAGACAGATGCTGGATGGAAGGAAGATGGTGAAAAGAAGATGAGGAAAGCAGAAACCAGAGACAACAAACTGTAAATAAAATATATATTTTTGTTTTTTGCTTTAGGATAAAGTAGTATTGTAGCTGTGTTAATAAATGTTTATAATAGAACATGTAAACAAGGTAATCTTTTTATTGGACTAATTTTAATACATTTTGACTAACTTTCGGAGAACAAAACCCCCTTCCTCAGGTCAGGATAGGATACTGTAACAGCACTATACTGTACTGACCCAAGGACGGAGGTTTTGGCCTCTGAAAGCTAAATGTATTAGTCCAATGAAATGGTATTATTTTACTTTCTATATTTGTTTTATTTCTATTTGTTAATTTGTAAAGTGGTGATTGGTACTTGTTAGTTTTTTTTTTCAAATTTACATCTGCTGTCTTTATATTTTGCACAGTACTAGGGGACAGTTTCTGTGGTGTTGCATTGTATGCAGAGTCTGGCATTGGGGGTTCAGTTTAATTTTTGTCTAAATAGAAAGTTTATGATTACTTATCCTATAGTGGATTAGGGTGTATCTGTGTTTGTGAAAAAGACATGGCTTTCAGTTGGCATTGATTGTGCAGGATCGACAATCTGTACTATTCTGTCTAGTTTCGTTTTACAATATGTGAATTGATGTTCTAGTGCTCACTGTAGTGTTTAAGATGCTTTCCTTTTCCTTGTGTGACTCGTAGAAATGACTGCTTATGGTATGGTAGAATTGCTCTAAAGGTTCTGAGTGTTTTGTATTCTCGGCATGCCTAGTACTGGATTTTTTTTTTTTTTTGGGGGGGGGGGGGGGTGTTCAAAAATGACCGGCCCCGGGTGTCAACTACCCTAGGTACGCCACTGCTCCAGATATCTCTCCCTTCCCCTGAGCTGAATGTGCAGGTCTAAATCCCAATATCCAGTTTTCTTCATATACAGTAGATGTTCACTCTCTGTGTCAAATAGGCAGTGCATGTCTGTACTGTTGTACCACCCAGACTACTCCTTCTTCCCGCCCTCCCCACACTCCATTGCCATCCCCTTGCCATTTAGATATAGTGAGCTTCTGCTTTTGAAATGGCATTTAAGCATCTGAGTCTCTCCACTTATTTAAAGGCTGTCATTTAGATGTGTAGATGCTTGTA
Organism: Microcaecilia unicolor; assembly: GCF_901765095.1. NCBI lineage: Eukaryota > Metazoa > Chordata > Amphibia > Gymnophiona > Siphonopidae > Microcaecilia > Microcaecilia unicolor. The sequence goes on along the minus strand of NC_044031.1, from coordinate 319,347,626 downwards.
AAATCACCATAAGGTCTGCAGACAGAAAATTAGTGGGGAGGGAGGGAGTTCAAGAGAGGTCCATGGAAGCACACTACACTAGCAACCTTACTGACTGGCACAACTCTTTCCCCCACTGCTAATTCAGTTGTTAAGCTCTAATAATAAGACTGTGTGGTTTTGAAACATTTCAAAAGAAACAAGCAAAAAAAAATGTGTTTTATAATCAATCAAATACAGTGGTTCCGAATACTGATCCTCTGAATCCTCAACCAGGCCCATTTTTCAGGATATTTACAACAAACCTTCACTAGATATAATTTACAAAACTAAACATATTTTGGCATCATAAAGGTCAGACCATATACTTACAAAACTGACCATTTTTTCACTACCTCTTCCTAATGCTACCGCATACCAATGATTTTTTATAAACAAAGTTCTCACTCCTTCCTTCTGCCTACCAACTCTCCCCCTGAATGAGTTTACACATATAGGCATATTGTGTTGTCAATGCAATTCTGCTCTACAAGGATAGGCTGCCCTATTGAGATTAACACTTTGTGAATTCTGCCGTCATCTTGAACCATCAAAGAAATCCCCTTCAGAAGGGTACAGACAGTAGAAATTTGAATCCACTTCAGGATTTGGGGATTTTATCCTTCCAAGAAAAATTAAGGCAGTGCATGTGGAAACTTTTCAGCCTCTATTCTTGAGGGGAGTAGTGTTCATATCTTCCTGTCACAGCGAACAGTACTGATAACACAGGCTTTGTAGTAACCGACTGTGGTGCAATCCATAATCTGCTGCTCTTCTACACTTTTTTTTTGTAAGCCAAAATGGATTGGTGACAGCTTTTCCAATTCACAGATTTATCTCTTCCTTTATTTGTGCCAAGGCCATCTGCTGCTCTGACCTCAAGTAGAACTTACTCCTTTTGGATTTGGATTTTAGATTTAATTACTTGCCTTCTCCACAGCCAAGTTACAATCAGTTACACAAGTTATTTTCTGCCTCAGCAGGCTTACAATCTAGGCTATACCTGAGGCAATGGATGATGGAGTGACTTGCCTGAGGTCACAAGAAGCATCACTGGGAGAGGAAGGATTTGAACCCTGGTTTCCCTTGGTCTCAGAATGATGCTTCAACCACTAGTTAGAGGTTGTCTATGAAGGTGGTAAGTTCACATTCTTGGGATTCAACTGCCAGTAGTGTGTATCTGATATAGAAGGAGGCTTGCAAAATCTTCTCCAATGACATTCATCTTCTTCAGAATAATGGTTGAGCCCAAAATTTCGGCATGCACAGGAAAAGTGATTCATGATGCATTGGAGAAGTTCTTCAGTGTGAGCTCTTGAGTTCATCAAATATCAGAGCTCTAAACTCATGCACCTCGGTTTTTGCTCCAAGTCCTAAGTGTCCAATCTCTCGTGTTCACTTTCCCATCATATTCTTTATGTAGGTAAATTTACTCAGTTGTTGATCCAAAGGCACATTATAATAAGAGCACAAGGAAAGTCCTAACAAATGTGGGGCAAGAAAAACAACTGTTTGATCTCAACAACTGTATATACTGAAGGCCTCCGAAGGTGAACCATCATATTGAATGATGCCTTTCATGTTACTGTGGAAGAACCTGGTGCAATATATCTGCACATCCTGTTTCAGATGCGTACTTAGTACAGAGACAGCTCTCAGTAGCAGGTTAAGTCCCTGTCAGAATCGCCAGGACTGGATGCTATACATTCCAGAGTACCTATAGAATTGAAAAACGAACTTGCAGAACTATTGTTAGTAATATATAATTTATCTTTAAAATCAAGCATGGTACTGGAAGATTGGAGGGTGGCCAATGTAACGCCGAGTTTTTAAAAGGGTTCCAGAGGTGATCCGGGAAATTACTGACCGGTGAGCTTGACGTCAGTGCCAGGCAAAACGGTAGACTATTATAAAGAACAAAATTACAGAGCATATTCAAAAGCATGAATTAATGAGACAAAGCCAACATGGATTTAGTGAAGGGAAATCTTGCCTCCCCAATCTATTACATTTCTTTGAAGGGGTGAACCAACATGTGGATAAAAGTGAGCTGATTGACATTGTGTATCTGGATTTTCAAAAGGCATTTGACAAAGTACCTCATGAAAGACTCCAGAGGAAATTGGAAAGTCATGGGGTAGGAGGTAGTGTCCTCCAGGCCTGGGCACAGAATCCTCCAAATTCTATAAATGGCGTCTAAGGTTGTGTGCTGAGTTATACAGTAGGATAAGTTGCACATGCAACCTAATTATCAAATTAGCAATAAATTGGCAATTAATTGGAGATAAGTACCAACAGCCTTAACAAGAACTAATTGGCACTAATTAGCAGTTGCACATGTAACTGACTTGCTCCCCTATTCTGTAAACTGAGCGCCTAATTTCTTTTGCGTGCGACTGCAAATGGGGCATGACGATAGAAAGGGCTAGGGCAGGGGTGATCCCAAGATTTAGGGCAATGTTACAGAGCAGTGTCATTTACGACCTCAACTGCCATTAGGCACAAGCATTTACACCAGCTTTTGCATGTTTGTACCCAAAGTTAGGTGCGACATGAGTGCTAAGCCAGTATTCTCTAAAGATCATTCCGTGCAGAATACTAACTTGTATGGATTTTCCCGATGCCTAACTTTGGGCACCATTTACTGAATCGATCCTAATATGCCTATATCTTATCTTCTACTCAGCAGAGAAAACAGTTTTGCCTCCTCAGTGGTGTTCCAGTGTAACATTACTGATGAAACCATAACTACAGACTTTTACCTGATTGCTTTCATAGCTGCAGACATAACATAAATCAAACTTCTGTTTGTTTTTCATTGACTTCCAATGCTCATCTTTTAGTTGCTTGGGTTTCTTCTGGCCATTTTGAAAGGGTAACTCCTACCCTTTAGTCAATTGCTTTTCCATACCTGGGATCCTTTTGCCTGCTCTAATACTTGGTCCCCACTCCGTCATTTGCTTAGCTCTATCAGACTGAGACTTCCTTTACCTCTCTTCTCGGGGTGAACACCTAAGATGGTAGAAGCTTCCTCCTCCTGTTCTCATCCTATGGTGGGAACCAGATGGGTATCCAGATCTTTTCTTATAAATGGGTGGGCTGTGGGCTCCCTCAGATCGGGAGACATCTGGATGAATCTAATTTTTGCTGTGGTAAAATTTAACTCAAACCTTAACTGCTCTTTCACACTAAACATCTGCTATGTAAAAATAACTTTTATGGTATTTAACAGGAGGGAAGAAATTTCTATCTAACCAAAATTAGCTAAGTAGGACAGTGGGGAAATAGGGAAGAGATCTACACCCACCAAAGCCAAATATGTCCAGACCCTAGGGGTCTCTTGCTAATAGGGATATACAGCACTGTAATGCTTTGCCAACAGGTCTTCCACTGTACTCTTTAAAATTTGCAACTCATTCAGAACACAGCAGTTAAACTGGTCTATAACACAAGCAGACCTGATCACATCACCCCACTCCTATTTGAGCAGCACTGGTTACCTAAATTCAAAGTAGAATATAGTTTCCAAATGTTTTGATTTCATCTCCTATTGTTTTGTTGTCCAATTCCTTTTGTACTGCAGTGTTACTACACTAAGCACGCCGCCATGATGGTTTTTCAAATGTGCGGTTTATCAAATACTCTGAACAAATGAATGAATAAATCAATTACATAAACAGCTCCAGCAACCTTCCAGTGGCTACTATGGAAAAGATGGTATAGTTCTCTAACTTACTGTACCTGGTATGACCTTTCTACAGGGGACATACTGCTTTAGCAGGTAACTTAATGGGGCACACTACAAGTCTGTAACAGAGTAGTAAACTCTTGGGAGACAGCGAGAGAGCTATCCCTATTATACAGTTATAAAATTGACAATTTTTAAGTACCTTCTTTAAAGCTCCCTTATGCCAATGAATTTAAATGAGAAATTACTACACCTCCCTCTTCTGTTCTTCCTTTGAAGAGCTTTCAAATGCAGGCATATTGTGAAGGCAATATATCCTATGTCCTGTGGGGATTATGCTGTATGCTACTGAGATGACTACTGGTTTAGAAGCAGAACAGAAGAATTCTACACTAGATAGGTCTATACTTGTAAACCCTTAGCCAAGGAGCCTGCTCATTCAGGGACAAAAGGAGGAGAAAGCAGCATTTAACATTTAACAACAAAATTATCCAACAAATACACAGGCTTCAAATGGAGTTCTGCATTTATCATGAAACTGGTAAAAGAGGCAACACTTTCTGAAAGTTAGAATGGTGCAGGCAGGTTCCGACGAAATTATAAATACCGAAGCAATCGTAGTACATGAAACGTGGCCAGTGACCAGGGCATGTGTGTGACAAAGATCAGTGTCATCCGTACGTGCATCAGTTTTAAACATAAGAAAACAAATACAGGAAATATGTTGTTGCAGGCAAAACAATTCAAAAATTCAGTTATTTCACCTAGGTATAGGGGAGAAATTTAGGGGTATGTTTACTAAGGTGCACTATAGGTGCGTTAGCATTTTAAAAGCGTGTTAATGGTTGGCACATGCTAAACGCTAATGCGCCCATAGGAATGCATTGATGCTTTAGTGTTTAATGTGCCTTAGTGTAGTACAATGTATGAAACATTAACCCAAGCAACATAAAGCCAAAGGTTCCTCTCCTTGATTTTCTGTCCCTGTGGCTACCCCAGAGATGCCAAGGATGGCTCATCCCAAAGCTGGAGATTTACAACCATAATGCTGGAGGTTTTTCTTATCAGCCCCCAGCCATGTCTAAAACCATTCTGGCAGATATACATTCATACTTCTGACATATTCTAAACAATAAATAGAAAATAAAATTCTTTTTTCTACCTTTGTAGTCTGGTCATTTTATTTTTCAGTCTCTAGTTTCTGCTTTCCTTTCCTCTCTCTTTTCTTAACTGTCTTGCCAGATTATCTTTGTCTAGTTGGCATTTCTTCTCTCTCCATCCATCTTGTCTCTGCATCTTTATCTGCCCTACCAAGCATCACCTGTGTCCCTACCTCTATCCTTCCACCATGTTGAGCATCTCCCCTCTCTCTGATCCTGTTCTTCTCCTGTCCGACATAACTCTTCTGTGTCCCTATCTCGCCTCCCTCCCATGTGCCAGAATCTCTCCCGTCCCCCAACAGGATAGCAACTCTCTCTCTCTCTCCTCCCTTCCCAGGAGTCCAGCAAGTGTTCCACTCTCTCTTCTGTCTCCCCCTTGCAGGTACGACACCTCTCCCTCTTCCTAAGAAGGTCCCGGCATCTCTTCTTCTACTCCTCCCCCTCCCTCCATCCAAGCAGCTTTCTCTCCTCCCCCCACAAAAAAAAAATTGGTCTGGCATCTCTACCCTTCCCCCCACCCACCCACCTTTCTCAGTATCTACTTTTTTCCTCATCCCCTGCCCCACATCATCCCAGCATCTCTTTCTCTCTCCTCCCCCTGACCCACTCTTTCACTCTCTCTCTCCCCCTTCCTTTCCTTCCCCCTAGTCCCACAGCCCGGCATATCTCACTTTCTCTTCCCCCCACCCGTGGTCCTCCATACTTGCTCTGGGCTGTTAGAACTGAAGGGACACTGCTTCCAGCTGTCCTGGTGCCTTACCATTGCCTTGCCCTACACCCAGAGACCAGAAGTAGCATCAGAGGAGGCGGGATATAGCAAAAGAAAGGTGCTGCACTGGCTGGAAGCTGCATCTATGCAGCGCTACTGGCCGCAAGCAAGTTTGGAGGATCACAGGGGTGGAAGGAAGATAAAGTGAGAAATGTCGGGCTAGGGAAAAAGAAGAAAAACTGAAGAGACAGATGCCAAATTGCCAGTGGGGAGCAGGGAGCCAATGCATGAGATCAGGCAGACAGGCATGAGCTGGAGAAGGAGCCTGAATGCACTTGGCATGTCTGCTACCCACCATGCAGGTGGGGTGGGTAAGGCAAGAAGGGGGGAAGAGAGAGACAGATGGACTTCCAGAATACCAGCCCTTCTGAATAACCCATAATTAGTGCTTCTATTCTTAGATCTTTATGAATTTAATATCCAACTAATTAGGGGGTTCTTCAATGCACAAATATACCTGTGTTTATCAGTGCTTTTGCACCATATCTACTACTGTTTGTGGAATCAAATATGCACATTTCTGTCACTTAGGAATCAGTACACAGAAGGCACAAAACCTGAGTGCAGGATACAAGATAAGACATTGGAGGGTTGAGAGAGTACCAGGGGAAGAGGAATTTTTCTATTGTTTACCCAGGAAAAATATCACAATGTATTTTTTTTGGTGGGGGGGGGGGGGATTTTATCAGTTTTTATTGCAACATTTTTCATTGAAGTTACAAGTATACACAGCAAAGTTTATGTGGAAAACAGCTGATAAACCCTCTCCAAAGAAATGTGTTACTACTTCCAGGCAAAAACCTAAGAACAAAGATCGTCTACCCAGGGACAAAGGTCTTCCTTAGACCTGTGCTGCGATTTTGTGTCCCTTCCCAAGGCCATGGAATTGCGAAGACCAGAGGCTTTGGATAAAATCATTATGAAAGGGCTATCCAATGTACAGCCCACTTGACCTAGGAATGTAGCCACTTGAGATTTTTAGCAAAAAAAAACCCCCCCAAAACATTTACCTGCTTAGCAGAACACACGATTATCACATCCCAATGTTAGAAGGTGTTGAAAATTTTGATGACTATAAATCATGTTGTAACAGGCTAAAATATTTATGAAGCCTGTACATAGATTTATTTATTTAGTGCATTTTTATCCCACCTTTTCCCACAGGATGCGGGCTCAAAGTGGCTTACAATAGACTGGAAAGGCGATCGCTAGTCCAGTGGTAATACAAATACAATATTTAAACAAATAAGTAAGTAGGCAGAGAAGAAAGCAAAAAGAATAGAAATTAAGGAGTCCAAAATGAGGTCTTGACTCGCTGAAACATAGTAAGGCAGGTAATCAGATCTCCACATCCGGCCACTCACGATCGTCGTCAAAAACAGCTGACCGGCAAGCTGATCCTGTCATCAGGACAAGAATGCAGGCGAAGGCCAACGGCTGAATCGGCGGACCAGGAGGAAACAGGGCCCCTTCGACGTGCTGCACACTCCAACCACAAAGCAGCCGCAGATGTCCAGCAGCCGACAACCGACAGCACAGAATTATTTCTATACATTGGAGTTCCCTTTCAACTCTATAGGAGTTTAATCATTGTTTTATTGCTGTATTGTAAACTGCCTTACTGTGGCTATGAAAGGAGGTATATCAAATCTAACAAACCATAGATGTCTGAACATTTAGCCCACTGTAAAAAAAAAAAAAATTCATTTGGTCCACAGTTGAAAAGAGTTGAGATGCCCCTGGCTGAGATATAGAAGTAAAAATTAGCACTGAAAAATGCACAATAATGCAAAAAAAAAAAAAAAAAAAGCATGCAAGTTTGGTGCACTTTGTTACACAAGGGCCTTAGTGTGAGTTTTCAGCTGTGTTAATAACATTCATTGTGATTATTATTGAACACTATGCCAAAATAGTACACTTTAATCAACTGGCATCTTAGCGCAGCATCTTGCAGAAAACGACCTAGTATAACTATAGGCTGAGGCACAACAGATGGACCCAAATCATAAGTGTTTATTTTTATCTGGAGGGCAAAAGGGGTTGCTTTGTGACACAGCCAAGTAAAACTCTGCAAAAGGTTTTAAGAAAGCTTGGTTGTTTGCTTGAAAGATATGCTAAAATCCCCACAAGCTAGAAGTTCTAGAAGGAAGGGAGACAAGAAGCAGTTGTTATGCTCACTGCTATGCCCCACGCCCGACTCACCTTCCTCATTTGGAGGTCAGGCTCCACAGTACTCTTCTGGGTGGTGGTCTGTTCCCATGCTGCAGCTCCATGCCTGGCTAACGTTGGCTTCCTAGGGTGCACTTGCGCGCCAAAATCTTTTTATGCTCCAGTAACAGCAATGCCAGGGAACTCCGCAAGGAGTGTCACTTCCTGCCAAGCAGGATTTAAGGAGGCTCCTGACTGTTCCGGCACCTTTGCAACACAGGTCGCCTAGTCCTTTCTAGTGTTGCAGCCTTGCCTTATTCTCCAGCCTACCTTGTCCTGCCACTAGTTGCCTGCCTTGCCTTGTCTTGCCTAGTCTCCAACCTGTCATGCCTTGCTTCCAGCCTGGCTTGAGCCTAGTTCTGTCTGTCCTGTGCCTAGTTCGGGTGACTTGCCAGTTGCCAGTTGGGGCCCAGCTAACCCTCGGGTTGACCAGGTAGCGACAACTCAGCTGCAGCCCAAGGGCTCACCTTTCCTGAATCATGACAGATTGCAAAGGCCATCAGCTTGGGTCAGTCGCCCACTGTGCAGCTGCTCCAGGAACTGGCTTTCCAGGTCCAGCAGCTCGCAGTTTGTGTCCAGGACTTGTCCACCCAAATGAACTACCAGATTTTGGCAGTAAAACAGGCTCCGGCTCTTCCAGGTCCAGACCCAGTCTCAGAGACTGCTTCTGTAACTCCTGGTATTTGACTAGTGGCTCCACCTAGATACAATGGAAAACCCAAAGACTGTAGAGGGTTCATCAACCAATATCTGATCATTTTTGAACTCCAAACTAGAGACTTCTGTTCATATATGGCCCAATTGGCCTACACTATCTCCCTGCTGTCTGGCCAAGCTCTTGCATGGGCTTCTCCACTTTGGGAACGATCCAGTGCTCAATGATTTTCACACTTTCCTGGTGCAATTCAAGAGGGTCTTTGAGGAGCCAGGAAAGGCCAAGTCAGCAGCTTCCGAGCTTCTTAGACTAAAGTAGGGGACATGGACCCTTGGGAATTATACTATACGGTTCTGTACTTTAGCTTCTGAACTAAGATGGAACAATGAGTCTCATCATGGCCTTCCGGCAGCGCTTGGCACATCAAGTCAACGACAAACTGGAAGGATGGGATCTTCCTACCACACTAGATGATTGGTCTTTGTGATCTGGTCAATATCTGGTTCCAAAAGCGAGCTTGGGAATGACAACCTTCCAGAAAGGTGGCTATCAGAAGACACATGCATCCCTAGCCTGGGATGCGTGCCCCTTTACCTTGAGGAATTCATGCAAGTGGACCACTCCCCTATCTCTGCACAGGAAAAACAGGCGTGGTGGACATTGAATTTATGCCTCTACTCTGGTGAGAAAGGACATTATGTACTTAAATGCCTTAAAAGGTCTGCATCTTCAGGCCTACTTTTGGCTGGGGGTGTGGTGCTAGGCTCGTCCCCGGCACTCAGTTCCTAGTCCTGGCAGTGCTGGATTTAGATTAAGGGAAGAAAATATCAAGGTTTTCTTAGAATCTGGTGCAGGTGGGAACTTCATAGACGAAGCTCTTGTTCGGCATTTTAAAATTCCTACCCAGGATTTACCTAAGATCATTCTAGTCTTCTCGGTATATGAAAATATTCAAGGACATCTTAAAAGCCAGACAGTTCTCCTACAACTGAGCATAGATGGCTACAGGGAGGCCATCATTCTTTATGTCCTCCAGACATCCATGAAGCCCATCTTCTTGGGTTTGCCATGGTTACAGAAACACAACACAACCATAGAATCACCACCCAACATTCTTTGGGCTCCATGATGCCTGCTGTCACCTCAGCCACTATTGATATTCTTGATGATTTGCCCCAGACCAGTGGGGTTTGGGCCGGGATATGCCCTGGGCAGCAAGCAAAGACATGTCCTCCTTGTCAGGACAGCAAGTATGCCATTAATCTCCTGCTGGGAAAGGGGCCTCTTCGGGGTAAGGCTTGCTCACTCCTAGCATCCAAGACCCAGACCATGGGTGTCTATATGGCTAGATATCTACTGAAGGAGATTCCCAACCTCTTACTTCATGTATTACACTCAAAGAACCGGTCCCTGGATACAGGGTCCAGGACATCCCTGATTCCAGGGGCATTATGGTACCGAGGACAGCTCTTGGAAGTCTGCAGGCCACTGTTTTACCCTGCTGCTTATTGAAAGGGTCCATCGTACACTTCCATGTAGACCCAAGTCAAGACTGTAGGGAGGAGGGTCTTTGGGGAGGAGGTACTGTCATGGCCGCCACCGTGCCCCGCACCCTGATTCACCTTCCTCCACAATGCTCTTCTGGGCGGTGGTCCATCCTCATGCTGCAGCTCTGTATACCGGCTGATGCTAGCTTCCCAAGGTGCACACGCCAATGAAGTCTTTATATGCTCCAGTGGCAGCAACACCGAGGAACCCTGCGGGGAGCATCACTTCCTGCCAAGAAGAATTTAAGGAGGCTCCTGGCTTTGTTCCAGCACCTTTGCAACACTGATCGCCTAGTCCTTGTTAGTGCTGTAGCCTTGCCTTGTCTCCTTGTATCAGTCTGCCGTACCTTGCTTCCAAGCCTGCCTCGCCCTGTCTTCAACCCTGCCTCGGCTTTGTCTTTAGCTCCTGCTAAGCCTTGAGCCTAGTTCTGTCTGCCCTGTGCCAAGTCTGGGTGACTTGTCTGCCACCAGTCAGGGCCCAGTTAACCCTTGGGTTGACTGGGTAGCGCCAACTCTGTGTGTCTCAAGGGCTCATCTTTCCTGAATCATGGCAGAAGTCAATATGCCTTCTTCCTTATGGGGATTTAATTATGTTTTTGCACTGGTCAAACAGATCCAGAAGCCTGAAGAATGGTCTGTTCTTCACTAAGAACAAGCCTGCAGCCAACACCTCAATCCTAAGACCCAGAGAAAATAATGACTTTACCAGGTTGCTATCACTTCCTGCTTTTAAAAACAGAATTGCTACATTTTGCACAGATTATAACCACATATTTCTACCTGTTTCCTGAATGATCTCTGGTTTCTCCTCTGCTGCTACTGTTACCAGTCTTGCTGATCCCTCATCCTGCCCTTTTATTCTAACCCTCACTCCATTCCCGCACCTCTGTCACTATCCCACAGTACTGCTGATTCCCAGCATCACCCCTTCCCCCCTCCAGAATGGCAGCATTAAGTGATGTATCTGACCTCTATCCATTCTCTTTTGATCACTTGATGGCAGTTTCTGGGTTTCAAACTGAAAGACTGCAGCCCTGCTCCTAGACTGAGGACTTCCTTAAATTATTCTCTGAAGATAGACCTGAAGACTGCTATTTTTTTCTTGGTTATGAAGAGAAGAGACTCATTTAAGGTGCCAAAGAACCAACCCTCTAGGTTTGTTACTTCAATAAAGTATGCCAGGGAGCGCTTAAACTTTACTTCAGCAAGAAAATCAGCTCTATTGTTGCTGCCCCTGGCTAACTTGTCAAACAGTTTTACAAACTAAAATGGTCCTTTTGCTGCAGAAAGAACTACAACCAAATACAAAGCTCTGGAACGGTCTTATAGGCAAGAGTAGCCTTGTGGTTAGATAAATAGGGAAGCCAGATTCAAATCCCACTGTGGTTCCTTGTGATCTTGAACAAGTCACAACTCTCTTCTGCCTCAGGCACAAACTTACTCTTGACTGTAAACCCTTTGTGGCCAGGAAAATACCTAAAGGATCTGAATGTGCACAATGAGCTACTACTGAAAAAAAAGGGCATAAGTAAAAGGAAAAAAAAAGAAGAAAAAACAGCTAACACCCACATACCACAAAAAGGCCTGAAGAAATCCTTCTAAATTCCAATCCATGCTTGTGGTGTATTAACAGTATGCATAAATTGTGCTCTGACCGGTAATTATAGAACAACTTCATGGAGGTGTGACTAGATCTCACTTTAGAGTGACTTATCTGCCAGAAGCCCACTTCAAGTTCTTTTATAATTGCAGGTGAGAAATGCTAAGGGTTATGTTTATTAAAGCTTAGTGTGCACCGGCAGACAGTAACGTGTGCTAAGTGCCGCATAGCTGTTTATATTCCTGTGGGCCCTGTGGCATTTAGTACATGCTAATGTCTGGCCGCACATGCTACGCTTTAGTAAACCTGGCCATACACGTGGTTTGCTAATAAAAAGGAAGAATCCTAGGAAAGAAATGCAAGGAAAACAAACATACACAAAACAGTAACATCTGTTATTTTTATTGTGTTCATCATATTCAGCTTTCTTCATTTCACATAATAAACTTAAAAGTTTACTCTAAATAACTAACAGATAAAAATGGTTTTGGTAATTTTATTCACAAAAATGTACATACAATTTCTATCTAAGAAACATAACACTGACTTGACTGGGAGGATACTAATACTATAATTGTGCAAGTAGCTTATCTAATGCCATCTTTTTCATCTCAGATTCGATCTATAGTGAAGAGTTCACTTTTTAACCTGCGCTTACTTAGTAAATTACACCCGCTCATTTCTCAGAATGACTTTCAACAGGTACTACAGAGTTTGATTTTGTCTGGCTTGGACTAGTATAGTATTTGCTATGTTGGGTTGCCTGCACTACGTATGCAGGCATTGGAGGTAGTGATGAATTTGACAGTTCGTTTACTGTATGGGATGTCTAAGTGTGATCATGTTACCCCTTGTTTTCAAAAATTGAACTGGTTATTCATGCACGATAGGGATAAGTTTAAGCTCTTGATGATGGTTCATCATTGCATGCATCATGATTCATCTCCTCTTAATTCGTACTGTCCGAAATGGGTACTTTGGTCCGACAATACATGCTTGTTGGAGATCCCAGGTTTTTGGCTGTTTTGTTTGGAGGACACTAGGCAACATTTTTTTTTTTAATGTAGCAGGTCAGACAGAGTGGAACAAACTCCCTGAACCCCTTAGGACCCAGAAGAATTCAGGATTGTTTAAAAGATTGCTATAACAGCATTTGTTGTTGCAGGCTAAAAATTGACTTCAGCAGTTGATGGACACAGTACAGTGATGAGTCTGTATGTATTATATTTGATTAATTTTGCTTTGTAATGATTTTATTATTATGTATGCTTAATTTGTACACTGCTTTGGACAAGAGTGGCATATAAATGGTAATAAATGAAATGACATAAAAATATAGGGACCCTTTCACAAAGATGCAGCAAAAAGTGGCCGAAGCATGCCTTTATTGGGTCTTTCCGACATGCTAAGGACACTTTATGCCACTGCCAGAAAATGGCCAATTTTCTATTTTCTGCATTAATGGCCACACGCAAATGTTGCCATTAGCACACGGGCTCCTACCACCACCCATTTTCTAGGTAAGAACTCATGTACTAAGCATATGCTAATTAACAATGTGGCTGTGCTGATTAGTGCAGACATGCCCCCAGAGGAAAAACTAAATTGCATTTTTTTAGTGCACCAGTAGCTCATGCACATGTTACAAGTAGCACAGGACACCTCAGCGTGCCCCATGGTATGCCATTTTAAGCTGCAGTAAGAATGTGCTAGTGCTTACCGCAGCTTGGTTAAAGGGACCCATAATTTGCAATTATAGCCCCTAGGTAGTAGATTTTGGGTTTTTTTTTTAGTAGGGTGCCAGAATGTGCCTTTCTTGCAGTAACAGACGGAATATTCTGGATCACTGCTCCCTCCAGAACAGTGCCAGTCAACCTAATGAAGGGGTGGTCTATTGGGTGAAAGCTACAGTAGAAAGCAGAGGAGGAAGTATAAAACCTGAATATGAGAAGGTGCCCACGTTCTTCCCTTTTTCTTACAGAGGGAAGTCCAAGTAAAGATATAATGGGAAGAGTGTTGGATTTTCCAACTGGACCGTGGCCCTTTAATTGGAGACCAAGAGGAGGAGAAGAGAAAGGAAAGGCCAAGAGTGGGACCTGCTTCCTATAAGAAAGGAGTGTGACGAAAAAGAGGGGATAGAAGTCTGGTCCATAGCTGAACCCCCAAGGCATGATGTGTCTGGAGGAGGAAAAAGGAGACATCATCGGGGAGGATTCTGTCCAAAGAGAGAAATGAGGAAAGTAAGGAAGGAGTAAATCTACAGCAAGTTCAACATCTAACAGGGGGAGATGTTTGGGGGTGCTCTGAAAAAGTGATAGCACCTGGTGATGACCTGATGTGATAGGAAGGTGGGACCAACTCCACATGTTTTCAGTTTTGAATCCTTACATTTATTAGTTATTATTTATCTTTTCTTCTGAAGAAGGAAAAGGGGATGGGATTGGAAATACCACCTTTCTGTGGTTACAATCAAAGCAGTTTACATATTATATAAGGTACTTATTTTGTACCTGGAGCAATAGAGGGTTAAGTGTCTTGCCCAGAGCCACAATGAACTGCAGTGTTTGTTCCCAGGCCACTGCAATAACCACTTCGGAACCAAAAGGACAGCTGGGAACTAAGCTGGCAACCCTTGTTTCTTTTTACTCTCTATTTTTACTTCTGTCAGCCCCAGGGGACAGCTGTAAACCAGATGGCAACCCCTGAGCTTTCTCCTTCTCTTAAGCCTAAAGAGCTGGGAGCCAAGACTCCTGATGGGGCCCAACATGGGAAACCAACCCTGTGCAGTTATTATATTTTCATTACTGGTCCAATCCAGGGAGGGAAAAAGCCGTAAACCCCTCCCCAAACTCCACACTTTACACTTCCTCCAAAAGCTATGGCTTCAGTTCTGTTGGTCTGCTTCCCCAGAACAGACCATCTCTCCATTATCATTAGCAGGCACTAAACTGAAGTAGGGACCTAGAATGTCCCTCCTGCAATTGCACAGGAAGACCCATTTGACGTCCTGTTACACATGGTATACACAAAACAAAAAACCATACTGAGGCTTAGTTTTAGTTCTTTTAAATGTAGTGTCCTACTGCTGCACCATTTGTTTCGTCATCGTTGAGGCTTGGCTTGTGCTTTGCATGCACCTCACTTTGGTGTTTTTTGATGCACTATTATTTGTTTACTGGACATAGTGCTCAGCATTTTTGGACTCATAACATTCATCAAAATTGTTTTGTCTCCTGATGCAGGCACACTGTGGTGCCGAAACGCAGACTGGATCAAATCTTTATCATTTTACTGTATATTTAATAAAATCCTTCGTTGGAACTACTGGTCCACCCCCTTCTTTTTGGTTGTGGTTTGATTTTGCCTTTTCAACTAAGGGGTTGTTATCTCTTTCCTCTGGATACACAAAACCAACCCATTTGAAGATACTACCCTATGAATGATCCTCATCAAGTTGCCATTTTTAATCATTGCACAACTTCTTGTATCCCTATAACATAAAATAATACTTCTATTTTATGCTTTTGTCTTCTGATTTGCTATAGAAGTCAGGTTATTTGCAAAAATCGTTGGCTCGCATTTAAGTTCAATGACACACTGGCACACATATATATGCAAGACTCCCATACAAACCCAGATTACTATGATGCATTAGGTTCATGCCCATTTCATTCTCAGCTACTCAGTAGAAGATTTAAGATTTTCAAATTGTGTCAAGACGCTACAGCACTCAATTTTGTTTTTGCAGTGAACTATCTCATGCAGTCAGAATTCACAGTAATAAATCCGTCTGAACAGCCAAAACACTATGCAAAGTTCACATTAAATAATTCAAAGTAATTCTTCCTAAATCAATCAGTTACTCACATATTTTTCATAGTCCAGTTATAATAAAAAAAACTATAACAGTGCAAGTAACAAATTGGCATGTAGTCTCTTACCCAGGACTACATACTATCTATCTCACCCTGTTATTTTCTGTTCACCTTTTTCTGTGCGAATGAATCACTGCATATCCATTTTGTTTTCTGACAGGGAATCAATATAACCTTGTTCTTCGAGACCCTCAAATGTTTTGGTCTTATTATTCACAGTGACATTCATCCTTGCTGGACAGAGCAATCTAGACCTTGCTTTTATATTTCTTCATTGCTCTCATATTGCCAGAGACATCAACCCGCTCTGTGCTGTGACTTTATTTGATTCTGTGATAATCTAAACTTTCTTCCCTCATCCTCCAAACAGTATGAAATACTATTTTCTGAGTAAACTAATTCATGAGATTCTCTTTCCATATGAAATAAAGATAGCCTCCCGGGACCGAATAAAGTATAAATAACCAGACAAAGCACAAACTCCAATTCTCTCCCCCTCCCTCCCCAGAAAATTGCAAGAATGTATTCACTGGGAAAGCAGACTCTCAATCCCAATGTAAAACAGTAGGGGTTCACCCTAGCTCCTAAATTCAGAGTGAATTGATAAGAAACTTTGGCAGATGAGATAGTGCATATTTTTGTACCCCTGACTTCCTGCCTGCCTGTTGGCCTTTGGTGGAAAGGGGTGGAGTCTCTCCTAGCTAGGGAAGATGAACTGCAGACTATGAGATCTGGTGGCAGAAATCACTAAGAACTAGGATGCAACCTTTGGTGATGAAAACCTCTCCCAAGGAGGAATAGCTTGTCATATTTTGCTGCTGCTTAAAGGCATCTGGAATGAACAGCCCAGCAAGAGGTGATCCATCAGCAGAGAAAAGACCTGTCCTGATGGAAGTAAGTCCAGCAGCAGAGCAGATCAGACACATGAAGATTAAGGTTGCCAACTAGATCCAGATTTGTCCAACAGGGTTGATCCAGTCCTGTGCTTACCCCACTGCATTGAAGGAACTTGTGGTTCTGACTTCCTCATTGGATTCCCTAAGAAAAGCAAGGCTACAAGTCCCTGCATGCATTGGGGTAAGCCCATCACTAGATCAACCATCACACAAATCTGGATCCAGTTGGCAAACCTTATGGAGATATGTTAACAGAAATTAGAAAAATTAGCAAATTTGGCAACAGTATAATAATGGGTGATTTTAATTACCCATAAACTAATAATATAGCCAAATACTTTTATTGTGACTTCTCTGTTTGAACAAAAAGCCAAAATATTAGTGGAGAAAAAAGACATCAGAAATAAGAGTCCATAAGAATCTAACATATGCAACATGACTCTGACTTTTTCAATCATGGCTCAATAAAACTCTACTATTCAATCTCAAATAGTTAAATTTTTATAACTGGCAAACAAAAAATGTTCAAACAGATAATAGCCATCCAGCAAACTATAAGACCAGTTCAATATGAGCTTCCACTTCTGTTTCTGATAAGCTACCACTTATCTGTAACAAAGGAGTAGAACACTCCACAACTTCTTGTACAGTTTATGAGTTTCTAATGAAATGTATTTATTACATTTATATCCCATCTTTATCCAAGGCAGGTAACAATAGTCATGTGCATAGTCTTAATCATCACATACATATCAGGCATATTTTCTAAGCACTTAGCCTTCCAAAGTTCCATAGGTTTCTATGGAACTTTGGAAGGCTAAGTGCTTTGAAAATGAGCCTGATCGTCTTAAATAGTAGTCACGTACATAGTCGTAAACAGTGGTGTAGCTACAGGGCCATGGGGGCCTAGGCACCCCCAAATTGACTCTAGGGCCCCTGGTTTAGCTGGCGCAAGCTCAGTTTCATTAAGATGAGCATGCACAATGACTGAAAACAGAACAGGGTGCCAGACAATGTGAGACCAGCGCGGCACAAACGATTTAGCTGGTGGGGGTTTGGGGACCCACGCCAGACAAGGTACCTTCGCAGTGGCGAGGGGGGGGGGGCCAGAAGCGGTGGCAGGACAGCGGCAGAGAGGCAGCAGGAGGGCAGAAGCAGGGAGGTGGTAGCGGCCGCGGGGGGGGGGGGGGGCAGAAGTGGCAGCAGGAGGGTGGCAGCGGGCCAAAATATGCCCCCCCTCCTGTTGAGGTCTGACTATGCCCCTGGTTATAAACAATAGTCACATACATAGTCAAATAATCATATACATAGTCTTACACAATAGTAATATACATGTTCTTATGCAATAACTACCTACATAGTTTTAGATGGGTAGCAGTCGCAAACATATGCAGATGAAATTTGATCAGTGGAATGGTTGTAACCAAAAAGAGACAACAGAAAAGAAAAAAAAAAGAGGAAAAGAGTCGCACAGATGAGTTCTCATTTTGCTGAAAAGGCTTTTACAAACATGCGTTTTTTAAATTTTTTTATTTATTTAACAATTTACATATATTAAAACAAGCAAAAATCTACTTGTCAAGTAAATAACATCATTGTTCAAATATATAAAGAAACAAATTAATATTCAAGTAATTACAGACAGTATGTTACTTAAAGTCCTCATTGGTGAGATTCAAAATTTTTAATATGGATTCTGAAAAGAAATAATTAAGGAAGCTTTTCTTTATCGGGTGCTCATAACAGATACCTTCTCCTATATATAGGGCTATATATTAATTACTCCCTTGTCCTTTTGTAGCCAGGAACGAAGAAAGTTGTGCCGGCTCATAAAACACATATTTATTAGATTGATATTTTACTAGGCATTTGCACGGGTACTTTAGAAAAAACGTACCTCCTAACTGAATTACACCAGGCCTCATAAGTAAAAATCTCTGTCTATGTTTTTGAGTCTCCTTGGTCACATCAGGGAAGAGACTAACTCTTAAACCAAGGAAGCTCTTATCTTTATTTTGGAAGAAAAGTCTCATCAGCCAGTTTTTGTCTGGTGACAAGGCTACTGTGGCAATTAAAGTAGAAGCTTTAACTAGGTCAGTATCTGAGGATTCCAATATCAATGAAATATCTAATTCTGAATTTTCTTGAGACACTTGGTGTTTCAGGGGCAGGTAATATATTTGTGTAAATGGTGGGACCATTTCCTCTGATACACCAAGTATCTCGGTAATATACTTTCTGAGCATTTCTCTTGGTGGAACTCCAACTTTTTTAGGGAAATTTAAAAAGCGAATGTTGTTATTTCTGGTTACATTCTCCAAGAATTCAGTTCGTCTCCTCAAGGCAATTAAATCCTTAATCATAGTCTCCTGGTTTCAATGAACCTCTTTCAGTTCTTTTTCCAATTCCACTTGCCGATTCGATATTGTCTCTACCCTGAGTTCAGTCTGTTGAACCTTTTGGTCCAATTTAGACATATCTTGAGATAATTGTTTAATTTGTGGGCTTAAGGATTTCCCCAAATCCACAATCAAGGTATATAGAGTCTCTAATGTAATTTCAGCAGGTTTCTGAAAGTTAGGAAATTGTACCTCTGCAGCTACAACAGCGGTCCGTTGTGCTCTATCTCCAGCCACAGCTTCCATCCGGTCCTGAGTATTGGATGTTATTTCTCCCCCTCGAGAGGCACCTTGTTCACAAAAAAGGTCCACACTGTCCGCAGTTGGACTCTCCTCCTCGGCCCGCTGAACGACTACACTCTTCGGTGGCGTCCTGCTGGGATCCGGCATCGACGTGCTCGCTCCCGAGGGTTGCGGGGGAGGCGCCTATCATCGGGGCTGAGCGATAGCTCCAGTCCAGCGGTCTCCGAAGTGTTACCATTTCCACCCGATCGACCTAGCGGACCTGCTCCCGATGTCGCTGGTATCTGTGTTCCACGAAGGTAATTAATCATAGTGGATTGAGAAAGAAGATTTTGCCATCATGGGGCAGCAGAGGAGGACAAGCGGCCCCTTCTCTTCGGCATTTTTATTCTCAGAGCTTGCTGGGCATCCGATCTAGTCAGCGGCCATTTTGAATCTCCTACAAACATGCGTTTTTTAGTAACCGCTTGAATTGTTGCGAATCTCCACATTATATATAGCTGATATTCCTTTTCTATATTATCTGTTGATTTCAATTACCCCAATAATGACTGGTTAAATGCCACATCAGGGAGTGCTAGGGAGGTAAACTTCCTAGACGTATTAAATGACTGCTTCTTGGAGCAACTGGTCCAGAAACCGACAAGAGAGGGAGCCATATTGGATCTAGTCCTCAGTAGAATGCAGGGCTTAATACAAGAGGTAACAATGTTGGGTGTGCTGGGTGTCACGTTTTCAAAGCAGGAGTTAGGTCTGCTCTTTGCTGTGCCTACCACACAGTTCTTGTAGGCATACGCCAGCAACGTTCAGATTCCTTTGCCAACCAGTCCTCAAGACTAGCGGTGTGCATATGATTTGCATACTGTTGGTGGTTGAGCACTGATCGGTAATTCCAACTTGGTGTTCAGCCAGTGTCTTTCCAGCGCACTTCCCTACAGTTCCAGACCCCAACACCCCTCAAAACCTGAAAGCATCCCACAGGGTCCGGTGGACCCTCATTCCCCAAAAAATACATTGGTAGTTCAGAGAACCCACTGACCCCTGCTCCCCAGTTGAACACCGGTCCTGGTGGCCTAGTGCAATCTCATCCCCCTGACCCCCTCCACCCACCTGAAGAAGCGAAAGTGAAACGGAAGTGCTCTGTTGAGCAAAAGCCAAAGTGAAGCTAAGTTGCCTTTCAGGCTTATTTTCGAATGAGACGGGTGCCCATCTTTTGACACAAATCGGAAGATGAGCATCCTTCTCCCAGGGTCGCCCAAATCAGCATAATCGAAAGCCAATTTTGGGCACCCTCAACTGCTTTCCGTTGCAGGGATGACCAAAGTTCTCGGGGGCGTGTCGGAAGCGTACCGAAGGCGGGACTGGGGCGTGCTTAACACATGGGTGTCCTCGGCTGACAGTGGAAAAAAGAAGGGTGTCCCTGAGGAACACTTGGGCAACTTTACTTGGTTCTTAATTTTTTACGACAAAGCCTCAAAAATGTGCCCTCAATGACCAGATGACCACCGGAGGGAATCGGGGATGACCTCCCCTTACTCCCCCAGTGGTCACTAACCCCCTTCCACCCTAAAAAAAATTTTAAAAATATTTTTTCCAGCCTCTATGCCAGCCTCAAATATCATACCCAGCTCCATCACAGCAGTATGCAGGTCCCTGGAGCAGTTTTAGTGGGTACTGCAGTGCACTTCAGGCAGGCGGACACAGGCCCATCCCCCCCCCCACCTGTTACACTTGTGGTGGTAAATGTGAGCCCTCCAAAACCCACCACAAACCCACTGTACCCATGTGTAGGTGCCCCCATTCATCCCTAAGGGCTATACTAGTGGTGTACAGTTGTGGGGAGTGGGTTTTGGGGGGCTTAGCACACAAGGTAAGGGAGCTATGCACTTGGGAGCTTTTTCTGAAGTCCACTGTAGTGCCCCCTAGGGTGCCCGGTTGGTGTCCTGACGTGTCAGGGGGACCAGTGCACTACGAATGCTGGCTCCTCCCATGACCAAATGGCTTGGATTTGGTCATTTTTGAGATGGGTGTCCTTGGTTTTCATTATTGCCAAAAATCGGGGACGACCATCTCTAAGGTCAACCTAAATGTTGAGATTTGGGCGTCCCCGACCGTATTATCGAAACGAAAGATGGACACCCATCTTGTTTCGATAATACGGGTTTCCCTGCCCCTTCAAGGGGACGTCCAGCGAGAACTACCTAATTTTATAAGTCTTCTAGAAAAGGTTTACAAAATTACCCCCATAGAGTAGGTGTAAATTTGTGTGTCAGCACTGCACGGCATGAGGGCTGATCTGGGAGTCTATTTTAAAAAGACTCGTAGGCACCTGTGTTGCATTAATAAAGCAAGCACCTTTTTGAACTTCTCACATAAAATCAAGCCCTAAATGAATAGACATTTCTAATATCTTTTTGTCTGTTTAACCCAAAATAATCTCTGTGCCAAAAAACTTCAGAATTAGATTTTTTTCCTTGCAAAGTTAAAAAGTCAACTTGTTTTCATTATCAATTTTAAACAAGTATTTTCTATCCTTAGCTGTTAATATACAACACCCTCCTAAATTATGTTCAGCAACTGCAGGAGTTAAATACGTTTGTGGTAATGGTTTGGTTCTGAGGCAGAACAGCTTCAGTTATCAATTCAGCAGAAATAATTACTTGCCAAGTTGAACAGTAGGTCATCTTAAAGTATCGCACAACCAGAATCTAAAAATATTACCACAGCTGCACCAATTAAACTGAAAAAGAGAATGCATGAATACTTTGCCTCTTTGAAACAGACCCTGTAAGACAGGCATCTTTCTAGAAAAATATACAATTATCTATTAGAATGTATTTTTTCAAAATACACTTGCAAAATAATGCCAGCGGCCCATTAATTCACCCATGCCTTTCAATGCCTTTGCAGAGACGTAAGCATTACCACTACTTGAACAATGCCACTATACCTTTATCCCAAGCTCCCTTTACAGAATACTTTTAGATCTTCTGATTAAATACTTACTCTCCAAGCACCAGCATGAATGTAACTCATACCAAATTTATGCTGTTGTATATATCACTTCACAGGGCAGATTTACCAAACTGGGCAGACGGTGCCTCAGCACAGAAATACAACCAACACAATTTTGCCCCCAAGTCACAGATAGTATTTTATCAATCCCAAGCTGCACATAATTTAACTCTATAATCCTTCCGTAAGGCATGAGCTTGGCAGCAGCATAAGGAGTCTCTGGAGATCTCTATACTACTGAATTTCTGTTGCAGGACAAAAAAAAAAGAGAAGATTTTGTTTGTGCATCCCTATGATATAATTATTGGTTTCATGGTACCATGTGACAAATTTAAATATAAACATATCTTCCCTAGTGGTATCCTTACTAGGTAACAGGTCTCTGTAAAAGGGTTGTACTATGCACTGCTGTTACAAAAATATACCATTTCTGTCACAGCACCACATAAAGGATTGCTGCGTTGGTTTATTCCCGCTTTCGTGTGAGTGAGAGACCACGAGTATATGCACAGATTTTTTAGTTGGATTTTGAGAAGGTAGGAGCTTTTCCCTTCTGCTCCTCTGCATTTGAACTGCAGATCGAATATCTTGGAGAGTGATTAACAACTAGCTCATGTCCAGTGGTTAGAGAGTCTCCCTGGGAGTAATTTTCTTTTGTTAGCAAGTTTCCTTTCCAAGAGGTTGCCAAAGACCTAGGAGGAGGCCTCAGATCTAGGGCCCTTTCTCTTGCAAGACAGGCCATCACAGCATTTTCTTTTTCAAAGAGATTTTGTTTTTCTGACTGGAACCATTTCTGTCACCTGTGTCAGTGCGAGAGACTCAGTTGCCCAAATAGGAAAAGAGGACGAGAAGGAGCTTTATGCATCTGGTACAGGAGAAGTGTCCACAAGGTAGAAAGGAGGAGAGAAGTGCACTGGAGAGTTCAAGATCAAACAGTGGATACAGGTACAGAGCGAAATCCTTAATCAGACAGGAGAATCTCCCCTGCCCAGTCCTCCTCCAGCTCCACAGGATGGGCTTCAACTATATCCAGATGGCAGACAAAGCCTCAAATTTGTCCTCCAATCTATGGATCACCAGTTCAGCATTCTCCAGCTTCGCAGCCCTACACTACCTCAGTATGGTTTCATAGTTTGTATTTATTTATTTATTTGTTGCATTTGTATCCCAACTTTTTGCAGGCTCAATGTGGCTTACATAGTACCATAAATGGCGTTAGCCGATTCCGGTATGAACAAGGTGATATTGAGGTACATGAATGGTAAAGACCATTGGGGGGGAACTTAGAGAGGGAGAGGAAGGATTCAGATATGTCCAGTTATGGTCTTTGGTTACGTTATGTCGCTGGTATCCCTTGCCAGTCAGGACTTCAGGATATCCAAAACGGAGTATGCATGAAAGAGATCTGCACACAATAGAGGCAGTGTATGCAAATCAAGATCATGCATATTCATTGTGGATATCCTGAAAAAGTTAGGCTCCCCTTCAGCCCTGGTAGTTTGGGCATTCAGCCCTGGGCTGGCGGTGTGCTGCTCCAGTGGGGAATCTGCTTCGACAGGTCTCCCTCCTACTTTAGACATTTTAGCGCTGAGTAGATGTCCTTAATAAAGGGCACCACTCTTGGTTTTATTTGCTTTGGCATTATGTCAGGAGGAGGGGGGTAGAAAGAAATCAATAAGTAGTGGTGTTGTTGGCCATGGCCCCAATGTATCCTACCTCCAAAGGGCATGGGCATGGAGAAATGTGCTCACTGAAGCAGACATCAAGGTGCTGATCTCCCAGCTGTTCCGTTCCGGCTCCAGCACAGAGTCCTCCTCCAACGATAAGGAGCAGCTCCATCAGGGGCCACGCTATCAGCTGATTCTGTGATTCTGTCCCCTCTGCTGACTGGCAAGCTCTGAGGAACCCTGCCACTACACTGCTGCCACACCTGCCTGCCTCTCTGTTCCTCTGGCAACAGCATGGTTAAATGCACTCCATCTAGCATGCAGTTATGCAAGGGGAGCCTCCGTTGCAGTGCATAATTTAAAAGGCAACGGCACCCCCAGCTTCTACATTCCTCCTTACCCTTGGGGGACCTCTGGATTTTGTGTGCCCCTGCTGGTAAGGCACTTTGCATGGGCCATGGTGGTGGGGGGAGCTGGTAAAGATGGAGTTCAGCATAGTGCAGCCATCTTGGCTGCAAGCTCCACTGAAATTATGGGTCATCAATACATTATTAACCTACGTGTGGCTCCAGTGACATTATTATCCCCCTGGATGTCTCTGATTTTTGCTGATTCATGTATGCAACCATGTATTATGAATGCTACACCCATGGTACAAACTGGAGTGGAGCAGTAGCCTAACGGTTACAGCAGCAGGCTGAGAACCAGGGAAGCCTAGTTCAAATCCCACTGACACTGCTTGTGATCTATGGTGAGTCATTTAACCCTCCATTGCCTCAGGTACAGTGTAACTGTAAGCCCTCTGTACACATGGAAATACTTTGTAATGTGCCTTGAGCTACTACTGAAAATGTGGAAGATAAATACAAATCCTCTCATCCCTCATATTAATGTTGAACAAATATTTTAGTAAAGTTTGTTGAGACACCTCATTGGAGTTGACCGTTTACTAGTACACCGCTAGAAGCAACACTGCCTCATACTTTGGTTCCTAGAGGTGAAACTTCCTTCTCAACAGAAAACACATACTGGGACTTTGAAAGAGTCAGCCAAGATAGGATTATATGCATATGCACACAGATTTTATAGAGCTAGGGCTGGCCTTGCCACTAAGGAAACTAGGCATCTAAGGTAAAAACATTTAAAGGCCAGCAGCATCGCAGAAGAGCATCATCTAAACTCCTCCACCCCACCCCCACTGTGGAAACTCTTCCTGAGCCACTTTGATACAGTTTCAAGCCAGCACAGGGTCTTGCAGTAAGGCTCTCAAGTGTATTGGCTTCCTGTCCTCCTCTGACAAGAAGTCCTTCATCAAGGGGAGAGTGAGAGGCAGTAGCACTTGAGCACAGTCTGTACTGACAGGGTCCATACTGGCTAAGGGTACCTTTGAAGCAGCCCAGGAAGAGTTGCAGTAAGGGCAGCAGAGTAAGCACACTGAACTGGAGTACGGAAGGGGAGATGAGACACTGGACTAAGGGGAGGGGGAGGGAGGAGAGATGACATCCTAAGGTATAAGGAAATATGCTGGACCTGAATGGAGATAGGGAGGAGAGATGCTGGATACCTTAGGGGGCTAGAGAAAGGAATAAGAGATGCTGGGCTATGGGCTAGGGCTTTGAGTCGCCCCTGGGGGCAAGGAGGGGGAAGGGTTCATAGCTTAAAGTTCACCTAGGGCTTACGATACCCTTGGGCCGACTCTATAAAGGGCCGGCTCCCATGAGTCTCTTTGGATATACAGCATGTTTATTACATGGACAGAAAAAGGGAATACCTGCCCTAATTAAAGTACTAGCAGACATATTCAAGGAAGATTACTGGACCAGACGTATAACACATTATTCCCATCAATACAAAATAAGAAAAACACTTTAGTACATCTAATCTTTAATAATCATTATATCGGTATACCATATAAATCCGATAATTTTCTGGCAACAAATCTATATGAATGATTGGTCTGTACAAATAGACTCAAAACACTATTTTATAGAATGGGACAATAGATGTACAAGTATTTTAGACAGGATATCTCCAATGCAAACTAGAACTTCGTGCAGACAGAATTCAATACCATGGTTTAACGAAGATTTGAAAAAACTAAAAACACAAGTTAGAAGGTTAGAGCGAGCTTGGAAGAAAAAGAAAGACAAATCCACACTTAATGCCTGGAAACAGCTTCAAAGAAAATATAAATATACCATTAGACAAACCAAAAGATCATATTACCAATCTGAAATTGGACCAGGTTATTTATTTATTTAGTTAGTTAGTTGTTGCATTTGTATCCCACATTTTCCCACCTGTTTGCAGGCTCAATGTGGCTTACATAGTACCGTGAGGCGATCGCCTTCCGGTATGACAAATACAGAGTGATATTATGGTATAATAAGCTGCATGTGTGACAGACACGTAAGGGAATAGAAAGGAGGAAGCGTTAAGTTATGTCCAATTCAAGTATTAGTATCGTTGTGTTGCAGGATTCAGGCATTTAAGTTGGATCATTAGGGTATGCCTTTTTGAAGAAGATAGTCTTTAGTGATTTCCGGAAGTTTGGTCAGACATTGTTTTTGCGGCGTTTGGTAGTGCATTCCAAAGTTGCGTGCTTATATAGGAGAAGCTGGATGCATAGGTTGACTTGTATTTGTCCTTTGCAGCTTGGGTGATGAAAGTTTAGTTATGAACGTGTTGATCTTGTGTTTCTAGTTGTTAGGTCTATGAGGTTTAACATGTATCCCGGGGCTTTGCCGTAGATGATTTTATGAACCAGAGTGCAGATTTAAAGATACACATAAACTTTACCAACTTGTGAACAAATTATTAGATACCTCACCAGTTACTTCAAACATCAACGACACCCCATCAGCGGATCACCTTACAAAATACTTCAATGAGAAAATATTAAAGTTACGTCTCAAGCTACCAACCAGTTCTACTGACTACATAAAATTCCTTGATTGTCTAGATCCAACTCCTGATGAGCAGCCAGTAGATCGAACCTGGACAATCTTCGACACACTATTGGATGACGCTATTTCTCAAGCGATCAATAGGTTCGCTAAATCTCACTGTAAACTAGACATATGCCCCAACAACCTTATAAAATTCGCCCCTCAACGATTCATAAATTAAACGCTACAGCCCGAATGACAAAGAAAATATTCTACTCAACCCAATTCCTAAGGACTCAAAGAAAAAAACAAGTGACTTAACCAATTACCGTCCAGTAGCATCTATCCCTTTGGTAACCAAATTAATGGAAGGTATGGTAAATAAACACCTCAACGACTACCTAAACAAATTTTCTATTCTCCTCCACCACTCTCAATCAGGATTTAGGTCCAACCACAGTACCGAAACAGTATTAACTACTCTTCTAAATAAATTTAAACAATCAATTGCAATGGGCAACAGTATACTTCTCCTGCAGTTTAATATGTCTAGTGCATTCGACATGGTGAGTCACGAAATACTGCTAAACATCTTAGAATATTTTGGTATTGGAAGAAACGTGCTCAACTGGTTTAGAGGTTTCCTAACTGCAAGAACATATCAAGTGAAATCTAACTCGATTACATCAGCCCCATGGAAACCTGAATGTGGAGTCCCCCAAGGATCACCATTATCACCGACTCTTTTTAATCTGATGAAACCCCTGGCCAAATCGTTATCTAACCAAGGCCTCAATCCATATATATATATGCAGATGATGTGACAATCTACATCCCATTCAAACATGATTTAAATGAAATCACTAATAACATTAATCAAGCTTTGAAATCATGAATTCATGGGCGGATACATTTCAATTAAAGCTTAATGCCGAAAAAACACAATGTCTCATCTTATCATCACAATTTAATGCAAATAAAACCACTACAATAACCACACCAAGCTTCTCCCTACCTGTTTCAGACAGCTTGAAAATCCTTGGAGTCACCATTGACCGAAACCTCACATTGGAAAGCCATACGAAGATCATAACAAGGAAAATGTTCCATGCTACGTGGAAACTCAAAAGAATAAGTACATAAGTAATACCACACTGGGAAAGACCAAGGGTCCATCGAGCCCAGCATCCTGTCCACGACAGTGGCCAAGAGCACCTGGCAATCTTCCCAAACGTACAAACATTCTATACATGTTATTCCTGGAATTGTGGATTTTTCCCAAGTCCATTTAGTAGTGGTTTATGGACTTGTCCTTTAGGAAACCGTCTAACCCCTTTTTAAACTCTGCTAAGCTAACCGCCTTCACTACGTTCTCCAGCAATGAATTCCAGAGTTTAATTATACGTTGGGTGAAGAAATATTTTCTCCGATTTGTTTTAAATTTACTACACTGTAGTTTCATCGCATGCCCCCTAGTCCTAGTATTTTTGGAAAGCGTGAACAGACGCTCCACATCCACCTGTTCCATTCCACTCATTATTTTATATACCTCTATCATGTCTCCCCTCAGCCATCTCTTCCCCAAGCTGAAAAGCCCTAGCCTCCTTAGTCTTTCTTCATAGGGAAGTCGACCCATCCCTGCTATCATTTTCGTCGCCCTTCGCTGCACCTTTTCCAATTCTACTATATCTTTCTTGAGATGCGGCGACCAGAATTGAACACAATACTCAAGGTGCGGTCGCACCATGGAGCGATACAACGGCATTATAACATCCTCACACCTGTTTTCCATACCTTTCCTAATAATACTCAACATTCTATTCGCTTTCCTAGCCGCAGCAGCACACTGAGCTGAAGGTTTCAGTGTATTATCGACGACAACACCCAGATCCCTTTCTTGGTCCGTAACTCCTAACGTGGAACCTTGCATGACGTAGCTATAATTCGGGTTCTTTTTTCCCACATGCATCACCTTGCACTTGCTCACATTAAACATCATCTGCCATTTAGCTGCCCAGTCTCCCAGTCTCGTAAGGTCCTCTTGTAATTTTTCACAATCCTGTAGCGAGTTAACGACTTTGAATAACTTTGTGTCATCAGCAAATTTAATTACCTCTCTAGTTACTCCCATCTCTAAATCATTTATAAATATATTAAAATAAGACCTTTTTTCCCAAGGGACATATTTCGTAGTCTTGTACAATCATTGGTGCTAAGTCATCTTGACTATTGTAATGCACTTTACGCTGGCTGTAAAGAACAAATCATCAAGAAACTTCAAATAGCCCAAAACACTGCAGCCAGACTCATATTTAGTAAAACTAAATTTGAAAGTGCCACATCCTTAAGAATGAAACTACATTGGCTTCCACTTAGGGAACATATCGCATTGAAGGTTTGCACCCTGATTCATAAGGTTATTTATGGAGATGCCCCAATCTACATGTTAGACCTCATTGACCTACCACCCAGGAACACTAAAAGTTCTTCACGCATGTTCCTAAATCTTCACTTCCCTAGCTGCAAAGTACTTAAATATAAACTAACACATTTATCCAGTTTTTCTTACATAGGAACGCAGCTTTGGAATGCTCTACCATGTGTTCTGAAAAAAATAAGCAACTTAATCAACTTTTGGAAATCACTGAAGACTTATCTTTTCAATAAAACATACCACAACAACCCATCACTTGAACTGTAATGCATTACTACTTTAACTATCATTTCATTATCGTTCTTTTTATAACTAATGCTTTATTCCAATATGTTAATCTTATTCTTCTGTAAATCTTAACTCTGTTATGGCAATAGCCAAAGCGGATTATTGTAAGCCACACTGAGCCTGCAAATAGGTGGGAAAATGTGGGATACAAATATAACAAGTAAATGTGCTAGCAGTTGCATTTTTCATGGTCAGGTAAGAAGAGAGGCAACAACCCTGCACAATGCCAGACACGAAAAAACAGCGAGAGGAACAATGAAGGGATGGAGTCACTTAAAAGATGAAAGTTTTTTAATACAGAAAGGTAAGTGTTTTATTAAAAATAACCTAACATGGCCACTTTTCACCATAAGGCTGTATTAGGGGTAATCCAAAAACGTGTAACCTTTCTATCACCCTCTCATTTGTCCTGATATACGCCGTTGGAAATAAATAAATAAACAAGCAAGCAAGTAAAGGGAAATGGGACTTGATATACCGCCTTTCTGAGGTTTTTGCAACTACATTCAAAGCGGTTTACATATATTCAGGTACTTATTTTGTACCAGGGGCAATGGAGGGTAAGTGACTTGCCCAGAGTCAGAAGGAGCTGCAGTGGGAATCAAGCTCAGTTCCCCAGGATCAAAGTCCACTGCACTAACCTCTAGGTTACTCCTAGGCAAACTGCATAGGAAAAAAGTAGAAGATGTGCATATAATATTACGAACAAAAATGTACCACTGACTTCTAAGTAGGGGTCAGTTTAATATAGTGCATACAGCTACAGTCTTTTTTTAAACTTTTTATTTATCAGTATCTTAATTACATTTACTTATCATAAATGACTGGAAATAAGAAATAAAAACCATTTAAAAGAAAATTAAGCACAGGAAAATAACATGGAAAATTCATCCACAATATTATAAGACAAGATACTAGGAAATAAATCATAATAGAAGACTAACATTACTTTACTAAGAGGGGGAGCGCAAACAGTCCACTAGCAATTTCCAGCATTCAAACTGTTGGTGCATCCAATCCATGAACATCTCCTCGTTTATGTAATGCGTACGCCTTGTAGCGCTATAGAAATGCTAAATAGTAAATAGTAGTAGTAAGTTCTTGCATTTTTCTTGGTTCAAAAAAAACATAGTTTGTCAATTTTAAGGAAACAAAACACCTGCAAGCAAATTTCAAAAGAAAAGATCCTCCCAAAGCGAGAATTCTTGGTTTAAGATCCATGAATTGTCGTCTTCTTTTTTTGAGTTTCCTTATTCAGGTTAGGGAATATTTGTATTTTTGCTCCAAGAAACTGTGCAGAAATATGTCTAAAATATAGTTTTAAGTATGTTGTTTCTGTCAGTTTCAAAGGCAAAAGTCACAATGAGGGTTATTTGCTCAGTTATTACCTCTAAAGAACTTTCTAGAAATTCTGTTAAGTTTAATTGCTGCTGAGGGTCTGAAGAAAGAGTTGAAAGTCGAGTAATATAAAAGGCTTTAATTTTTTATTTTTTGTTACATTTGTACCCCGCGCTTTCCCACTCATGGCAGGCTCAATGTGGCTTACATATTGTATACAGGTACTTATTTGTAACAATAGGTGGTAATGCTTCTTTTGGAATTTCTAATATTTCTGTAAGGTTATCAATAGAAATCAAACAAAATAAAACATGGAAAAGAAAATAAGATGATACCTTTTTTATTGGACATAACTTAATACATTTCTTGATTAGCTTTCGAAGGTTGCCCTTCTTCGTCAGATCGGAAATAAGCAAATGTGCTAGCTGACAGTGTATATAAGTGAAAACATTCAAGCATTACTATGACAGTCTGACAGGGAGGATGGGGGTGGGTCGGAGGTATGCATGGGGACATCAAAGCATATCATTGATATTCTAACAGGATGGGTGTGGATAGGTGAGGGGTGGGGTGATCAACAGAGACATACAGCTTTATGGTTTATAATGTCAGACTGTCATAGTAATGCTTGAATGTTTTCACTTATATACACTGTCAGCTAGCACATTTGCTTATTTCCGATCTGACGAAGAAGGGCAACCTTCGAAAGCTAATCAAGAAATGTATTAAGTTATGTCCAATAAAATAGGTATGTTCTTATTTTCTTTTCCATGTTTTATTTTGTTTGATTTCTACTGATAACCTTAAGAGTGGACTAACATGGCTACCACACTCCTCTACTTAATATTTCTGTAAAATATTTCTTCAACATTTCAATAGGGGCAATCAGTGGTGATTTTGGAAATTTAAGGGATTTTAAATTATTCTTCCTCGTCTGGTTAGCCAGATATTATATCTTCTTATCCATGATATTTCTATCTTGAATAAGTGTTCCTATGGAACCTTGTAGTTGTTTAAGTTCCTCTTTATTTGTATCAGTTCTTTGTTCACATATCTGAACTCTCTCATTGACAGAGTTTTGAGATTGTTTAAGAAATAATAACTCTTGTTTAAAAGAATTATTTACCTGGAGGAGTGATGTATTCACTGTTTGTATAGCATCCCACAGTACCTCAAGGGTTACTACCACTGGTCTCTGTTTCACCTCTAGGCCTAAAGAGGCAGTTCCCAGATTTGGGGAAAGTGAGGGAGTATCAACCCTTGCTGCACCAATTGATGTTAAGTCATCTGGGGTAGAAAAATCGGCTGGGCCTCTCCCAGGCTCTGGGGTGGTCATACTAACTTCGGGAGGATCACCGCTTGGCTTGCCTGCTGTTATCACTCTGCTTCCTGGTCTCGGGGGTGGTAGTTGAAGAAGCGGACTTAACGAAGCCGTTTCAATGCTGGTCAGAGTGGGCGTTTGTGCTCCCAGAGTTAGAACTCTGAACGTCTCAAGCGTTGTCTGCCTCAGAGTGGAATCTCCTCCGAGGTTGGGAGAGGCTTTCACCCCGGTTTTTCCTTTCCTTTTCCCCATAACAAAGGGGAAAAGTACTACTCTAGGAAGATTTCACCGGAGGTTCAAGAGCTCTCAGCACACGTCTCCTCCCTTAGACGCCATCTGGTCAGTAGCTCTGTTGCTTTTAACAAACAGGTTTAAAATCATACAGCTACAGTCTTAATGAAAAAAAAAATGTATGTGTCCTTTGCATAATCATTATATGATGGCCAATAAAAATTATGATTACGAATATAAATTTCCAGTAGCTTTAACTACTCATTTTCATTTTCTCTCTATTGTAGAACTTAAGTTTATCTTCAGATGCATTGAGTTGTTTATTAATAGTGTGCAGTGCACTAATGCCGCTGGTGCGCCTTATTTGCTGAAGCCTGTTCATACAATGGGCTCTGGGGCAAATAATATACACTAATGTCGCCAGAGTGCATTGTTAATAAATGACTCTGTAAATGTTGTGTTTTATATTCCTACACACTGTACAAGTCATCCCTGGTTGTGGTACTAGAACTTAGAATCTCTCCTATTAAATATTTCATCGTTACTTTAATGTGTAAATCACTACAGCAGCAGTTTATTGCTTACAAAATCCAGCAAAGTTGACAATATTTCTTTTACATATGTTGCTTTAATGATACTATGCTTAATGGATCATGCCAAAATAGCAGTATGGATAGACATTTAATCGCATCAGATCCAAGACAGCGGTACAACATTGATCATAGATTTCAGCTGTTTCATCTAGATGCTGTTTCTTCACTTTTTTCTCCTCCTTTGCTCAGCATTTTCCTCCTGTCTCTTTTCAATTCCAGCTAGTATGAGTCTGCCCTAAGGCAAAATTAGTTTTCACCTGATAATTTTCTTTCCATTAGTCCCAACAGATCAGTCCAGAGATTTGGGGGTTAGGTCCCTCTGCCAGCAGGCGGAGATACAGAGAACTTCTGAGCTTCACTATATGTGGTCATATGCAGCCACCTAAACCTCAGAGCAGTGTGGCCTATCAAACCATGATCAGCATTATTCTCCTGTTTTCATAAAAATGAACGAAACCCTATAACCGCCATAGTGGGAGGAACTCATGCAGCTCACAGTAAGGAAAGAGATTCACTCCAACCAAAGCTGAATAACCAACAAGAAACCTAGAACAACCAAACAGAAACCAGAAAACAACAGGGTGGGCCTCTGGATTGATCTGTTGGGACTAATGGAAAGAAAATTATCAGGTAAGAACTAATTTTACCTTCCATAGCGTCCCACAGATCAATCCAGAGACTTGTGGGATGTGCTCCAAATGTGGCATCAGCCCGTGCTGCCATGTCCAGACGATAGTGCTTCATAAAGGTATGGACTGACAACCAAGCTGCCAACCTGCAAATTTCCTCCAACAAGACCAAACATGACGCTTGCACCCTAGTGGAATGTGTTCGCACCTGAAGAGGCGGAGATTTTCCCGATGAGAGTATGATGAAGAAATAGATTCCTGTAGCCAGTGTGCCACCATGGCCTTGGAAGCCTGCTCCCCCTTCTTATGTCCAGCGAAAAAGACAAACAGATGATCCAAGCAGCGAAAGTCATTTGTGACCTCCAAGTATCTGATGAGAGCCCACCTCATATCTAGGCACTTCAGGGCACGGAACTATGAAGGGTAATCCTCCCTGTGAAATGCAGGAAGAGCTGCTGATTCAGATGAAAACGCGACACAATCTTGGGCAGGAACTATGGAACCGTCCAAAGCAAAACTCCTGCCTCGGTAAAATGGAGGAAAGGATCCCTACAGGATAAAGCCTGTAACTCTGAAACCCTCCTCAGTGTAGTAATAGCTACCAAGAACACAGCCTTCAGCATCAGGTCTTTCAAAGATAAACGAGCCAACGACTCAAAGGGAGGCCACTGAAAGGCTCGCAGAACCAGACTAAGATTCCAAGTGCGGAACACAGAAATGTGCAGCGGACACAGATGATTCACTCCACACAGGAAACGTATGATGTCCAGGTGAGAAGCCACAGAAGATCCCTGAAGGCATCCCTGAAAACATACCAAAGCTGCTACCTGAACTTTCAGGGAGCTCCAGGACCGGCATTTATCAAGGCCATCCTGCAAAAATGCCAGGATATTAATCACCGAAGTTGACCAAGCCGAAAGCAGGAAACAGACCTGTGTCTAAATTTGTGGTAAATACACGCCTTAATACAGTGATTTTTTGCGAAACTGAGGCCTGAGTCGGTGTGTTTGGAATCCATGACACTTCTTTATCTATACCTGCATGCTTAAAAGTTAAGTTCAACTTGTTATTATTAGTTCTTTTGATATGGATCCCCTCCTTTTTTTTATTCTGTGGATTCTTTTAGTATCCTTTACCTTTTGAAACACAAGGGTTTTTCTGTCTGTGATGAGAACCCCTTCCGATGTTGGAAGAGCATTACGGCTCTCAATGTGAAGCCATATATATATATATATATATATATATATATAGGCTGGAGGTTGGGGAATTCTGAGGCTTTTCCCTCGTTGTATTTTCAAAATTAGAACAGATACACTCCATAGAATCTTTACTGGGATAGATTCAAGTACTTTTTCCTGTGCCACAGCTATTATGAGAGCTTTTTTCTTTTTTTTTTTTTTGATTACTTGGTAGTATTGCTCTTTCTCTTTTGTGATATATTACTTAGGGTTTTATTTACACATGGGCAATCTGAGAGAATTAACATATGCCAATATATTTTAAAAAAAGCAAAATACAAACCAGCAAATGCCTCACTGTCAGAGTCAGGTTAAGCCTGTTAATCTCACAAACAATTACAGTTAAAAAGAAAACTAGAATCCTTCTTAAGCACGTTTCCATGCTGCTGGGCTTCCTGTTCGGCCTTCCTAGTGATCAGATCGTCTAATTAGGAATACTTCACAGTGTGGCTCCCTCTCTCCAGGAGCTATAAGCACTGTACTATTTTTATTTAAATTCAAGTGCTTCCTCAATTATGCTATATGCAATTTAAAAAAAGTGTATAAAAGTGATATTTATGAGCCAGAAGAATCAAAAACGATACAAACATCTTAATTGAATAACAGAGATGCAGAGCAACTATTAAGAACGATAATAAGCCTTTCTGTAGAAAGATAAAATCACATTTTTTGCTTCTCTGTAAGGTAGAATGTGATACTGCATCTTACTTACTTTGGATGTATGAATTCATCAATGAGAGCAACTTTTTCAACCACGTCTCCCCCAATGTTTCGGACTAGATCATAGAAATCATTTTCACAATATCCCTCAGGAGCCAACCAGAATGAGATGTCATTTGTCATAGGAAGATATTTGCTAAAAGGCTAAAGGGAAGATAAAAAATGAAAAGAGAAAATCCCATTACAAATACTGTGACAAATTTTAGTGCACTTACAAACAAACACAAAAAAACTACTTCACACTGGACTATGGCAAAGCAAATAACAAAAACCACAAACTTCCTCTGTTTCTCAGGCTTAAGAAAATTGTTAATAACAGAAACAAATGGCAGCCCAGTGACCTTAGGAAGGCAAAGGCACCACTCCACACTTCATGGACCCCATCCCCATTCTCTTTCTGGCTCTGTTGCAACGGAGCAAGCTGTGGAAAGGGGAACCTGGGGAGAAAGTTCATCCAACCAGAGCTGGAAGGGATCCAGCAAGCTGGCAAGACCATTATATTAAGCTGACTATAAGAGAAGAGACTTTCCTTCTTTCCTCAGTCACAAACAATATCGTGCCCTCTCAGCCTGCAAGATGGCATTTAATGGGAGAGGGAGTAGTCACCGCTCTAAAGCGAAGAGTGCCTCCCTATCCTTTCTCTGGTCCACACAGGGGCGAGTCAGACAGGGATAATCAGCATGTCTGATCAGTTGACCAAGGACACCTACAAACACTGCCAGAGTGGGATCCACGTCAAATGGCCTGAGGGATGGATAAAGCGGTTCAAAGGGAATAGGCCTTGTGCTGTTGCAGAATAAGTACTGGCTAGGCTGAACATAAGCCTCCACTGCCATGTACCTATGCTCCCTGGACACTGTCCTTGAGGGTAAATCACGTCTCTCTAAGTGGACCATCACTGACTATTACAGAGAACCTCATGGTGACCAGAAGTCATGAAGGCAGGCTATGTAGCTCCAGTGGAATGATGTTAATGACTTTGGTTAGTTTTAGAACATAAGTATTGACATACTGGGATAGACCGAAGGTCCATCAAGCCCAGCATCCTGTTTCCAACTGTGGCCAATCCAGGTTACAAGTACCTGGCAAGATCCCAAAACAGTACAATATATTTTATGCTGCTTACCCTAGAAATAAGCAGTGGATTTTCCCCAAGTCCATTTTATTAATGGCTTATGGACTTTTCTTTTAGGAAACTAGCTAAACCTTTTTTTAAACCCCGCTAAGCTAACCGCCTTTACCACATTCTCTGGCAACAAATTCCAGTTTAATTACACGTTGAGTGAAGAAATATTTTCTCCGATTCATTTTAAATTTACTACTTTGCAGTTTCATTGAATGCCCCCAGGCCTAGTATTTTTGGAAAGAGTAAACAAATGATTCACGTCTACCCGCTCCACTCCACTCATTATTTTATAGACCTCTATCATATCTCCCCTCAGCCATCTTTTCAGGACCTATGAGTTTAAAGAAAACTCATCTTCACTGAGATGATAAAAACAGCCATATCACAATTGGCTATAACAAGGAAACTATTAACAATAATTTTTGTTTGAAAATCAACTCCCCTGCATTGGGAAAAAGGTTGGCCCTGAGAACAGAACCCTACTCTCCTCCAAGGTCTGCTAGATTGCCTCAACTACAGACTGTACTGGGCTTCTGAATCATGGGGGGCAGAGGAACCTTCCCCTATATCTATATTGGGGACTTACATAATGTGCTCACTTATCTGTAATGCTTTAGTCATGCCATATATGCTGTGTATCTGCAATGCTGGTACACTATAATATTAGTGCTAATGCAGTATTGTGTCCTAAATTTCCATTAAAGACCAAACAAAATGAGTGTACACTGTTTTAGTGCTAAATGAATACTTATGGTAATGAACCCTTCATGTTATCATAGGCTTAAAGCACATCATCAAAAAATGTCTGTTGCATTACAAATTATTGATTAGCTGACCTATGCAGATTATTATGCATACCACTTTTCACTTTGCTTATCATCTGGTAAGACACAATACATAGATGTGGTTCGGTGGTTTCTTAAAAATATAAAATGGGTCTACAAGGACCAAATTAAAAGTGAAATATAATTTTTTTCTGTTTTAGCAATTCCCTTGCATTCTTGGTAGTGGATCTAGTTACATTCTATCTGCAGTACTGCGCACAATAAAACATTTATGTGCACATTCATTACTGGACGAAAGTAGACAATACAAGACTTAGTTACAAATGATCTGCTGTTATTTAATATGTTTAGTCAAAAACCTCAAAAGAATAATATTCAAGCTGTAATCTAGAATGTCTGCAATTTTACGTATATCAAGAAAGAAATAGAAGGGGTTTGGGTCTGGTGTCTCAGTGCACTTCCACGCAGGCTTGGGCTTCATTCCCAGGCCTGGCTGCTTCCTCATGGCCTAACATTCAATAACCTGGGGGGGGGGGGGGGGGAGGCAAGTCTCCTTTACAGTATCAACTGTAAACTGCAGGGCAGACTCAGGATGTACGTGTACAGAGTTTCAAAGACAGCCATGGTATATGGCCCTGGACCAGACTGTCACTGTGATGACAGGGTAAAATGGGATTGGTTTTAAATCCCCAGTAGTAGCAAATGAAGGTTCTTGGTGCCAGAGCCCAAAGGAGGCCAGCTCCAACTGAGCTAGAGACTCTCAGATGCAGAAAAACTGACATTTGTCCCAAAAGCAAAATCCTATTTATCACAGACATTCCACTTTTCGTTTCAAGTAAACAGAGTATAAGCATGCATTTAACTTTTTCAGCACTTCAATCTGTTGTTCACGTCCAGGTTACAGCCTAAATACTAAGGGTCCTGTTTACAAAGGCACGCTAGCCTTTTTAGCACGCACTACAAATTAGCACGCGCTACCTGTGTAGATGCTAAAAAGAATATTATAGGCATGTGCTAGTGTTTTTAGCACACGGTTAGCGTGTGCTAAAAACACTAGCACGCCTTTGTAAACAGGACCCTAAGAGGTTGATATTCAAAGCAATTTAAGCCTCTCCTAGCTGGTTAAATGGCCACTTCAGGGCTATCCACTGACAGTCAGTGGCAACTTATCCAGTT
Organism: Microcaecilia unicolor; assembly: GCF_901765095.1. NCBI lineage: Eukaryota > Metazoa > Chordata > Amphibia > Gymnophiona > Siphonopidae > Microcaecilia > Microcaecilia unicolor. The sequence continues at coordinate 319,309,119 of NC_044031.1, read as the reverse complement.
GTGTCACTGAATATTAGCACTGACCGCTAAACTGACATTCAGCTATTTTGTGGGCAGTCTGGGGGGGGCACAGCTGGCACTTATGCAGTTAAATGCCAATATTCAGCACTTAGGGGCCCTTTTACTAAGCTACGGCAAAAAGAGGCCTGCGGCACTGTGAGCGCATCTTTTGAGCCTACACAGAGTCAAGTTTTTGCCGCGTCCTGGAAAAGCGGCCTTTTTAAAGCAGTTGTAAAATGGACGTGCGGCAAAATAAAAGCCAAGGCGCGTCCATTTTTGGCCTGAAACCTTACTGCCATTCACTGACTTAGTGGTAAGGCCTCATGCGCTACCGAGGCGGTAGGCATGCAGCATGCGCCCACTGCCATTTACCGCCGGTTAAGCATCACGCGGTTTTCGGTGTGCGCCAAATTCAGAATTACCGTGCTGAACGTACTTAGGCCCTTATGCACATTTGTAAAAGGGCCCCTTAACCACTTAAGTTAGACTGCCAAATCAGACTGCATAGAACACAGTCCTATCTTTATGCGGTTAAGTGATGAATATCAAACGTAACCACATAAGAGACAGTCAGCTGCATAAACCTGGATATTCAACGCAGGTGTCACGGTTGTGGCCGTGCCTTTATGTTTAGACCTACTGTTTCTCTGTATCTAGCTCTGTGACCTCTCCAGTCTGCCTTTTTCCTTATTGTTGTTCTTTCTGTAAGCCAAGCCTCGCTTTGGTCTCCCTGCTTCTGCTTCATTTCCTGTTGTTCTTCCTGTAAGCCAAGCCTCGCTTTGGTCTCCCTGCTTCTGCTTCATTTCCTACTTGTGACATCATCAGCAAGTCCTTTATAAGCATCTGGGAACTATCATGTTTTACCTTTGCATGGGGTCTCTTAATTTGCCTCTGTGTTACCTGTATAGGTCATATCCCTGCTTGGCTTTGTTCCTGAGTCTTGCTCCTGAAGGTCTGTTCTGTGTTTCCCCGAGTCTTGTGTTTCAATGCTTTGTTTTGTTTCTGTGAATTTGCTTTTGAACCTTGATCCTGAAGGCCTGGCTCTAGAGCCACACCCTGCCTGCCTTTGGTGTCTGTATCTGTTTGACTTCCCTTAGCTTCTGTTTTTAGTCTAGCCCTGCTTTTGACTCTTGCTATAGTTAAGCTTTGTGTTTAAGCCAAGCTCTGTTCCTGTTTTCTGTTTTCCCTGTTCTGTTTCCTGTGTGTAGTTCTAGTCTGTTAATTCTGAGAGTCTGTAGAAGCCAACATTGTCCCTAATTATCTCACTGCTATGCAGGTGTGTCTGCTGCCTCTCAATCTGCCTGGCCTCTCCCTTTCCAGCTGTGGATGCTGGTAAGCACATTGCTTCTTTGTTTGGTTGTCTTCCCTTAGTCTGCTTAATCCTTTGCCTGCCATGTTTGTTTCCTGGCTCTTGAGCTCTGTTTCTGCCAAGTTCTGTTCCTGTGTGTCTTTGAGCCAGGTTCTGCTCCCGCTCTATGTTAGAGCTAGTTCTCTCCCAGTTCCCTGCTAAGCCATGTCCCTTTCAGTACCCTGCTCCAGTCAAACCAAGCCAAATCCTGTTCCAGTCAAGCCAAGCCCGTTCCAGAATCCAGTTCCAGTCAAGCTCGTGCCAGAATCCGGTTCTAGCCAAGCCTGCTTGAGAATCCTGAATCCTGTTCCAGCCAAGCCTGTTTGAGAATTCTGAATCCTGTTCAAGAATCCTGAATCCTGTTCCAGCCAAGCCTGTTCGAGAATCCTGAATCCTGTCCCTGCCTTGCTTATTGTCTTGCTTCTGTTATTCTTGTTGCCTAGCTCCTACCCTGTCTTGCCTGTCTAGTTGTGCTTTGTCTTGTCTCAGTCTAGTCCTGTCCGGATCCAGTCCTTGCCTTGTCTTGCCCTTTTCTGGACCCAGTTTTAATCTACTTCCGTGTTTTGCCTTGTCTTGCATTTCTGGGTCCCAGTCCCAGTTTTAATCCAGTTCCGAGTCTTGCCTTGTCCTGTCTGGGTTCCAGTTCTGGCCCTTTGCCTTCTTTCCTTGCCTCATCTGGATCTGGTTCTTATGTTGTCCATTGTGTTTAGTTACCTCTGTCCTGCCTTTTTGAGTCTGTTAGTTTACCCAAGTCCAGTCTGTTCTGATTCCTGCCTGTGCCAGCCCCGGTGATTTGTCCGCCAAAGCTCCGGCTTTGGTCCAAGGGCTCACCATTCCTGACAGTTGTGACAGGACATGGCCTAGCAGTGAATATCGGAGCATAAAGCTAGCGGAGGCTAAAAAAAAAAAAATGCTCACTGCCACCAGCTATATATTTACCTCTAAGCTATTATATTGGTACATCCTTGTCAATACTGACTAAACTCCCAGTTACTAGGTTACTGGGTGCGTGTGTTTGTGTAAGACTTCATCTATATATTATCTCAATATAAACATACACTATGTCTGGAAATGTTTTCACCCCTTTAACTCATCAGATTATATGTTTCCAAGAGTGGAAGCCAAATACTATAAACACTCTACAAATGCATGTATATCACGGACCTCAGCAGTGACTCTTTTCACATGAGTCACCTGCTTCTTCATCGGTCCCAACACATGATTCACTCGCATATTTATTTATTTATGCTTATATCTTAATAATCTTTATACGTGCCTTAATTTACTCAAATAAGAAACTTTAACTTAGCTTGTGTCTCTGGTGTAGATCTGCCACCTACACGGACCATGTTTCGCTAGGCATTAAAAATAAAATATGTTGCAAGATAAGGCTGGCAGCTTGCGTATGAGGTCCGCATCCTCACGAAGATTAGGCTTAATGTCTAGCGAAACATGGTCCGGATGGGCGGCACATCTACACCAGAGAGACAAGCTAAGTTAAAGTTTCTTATTTGACTATATTAAAACACGTATAAAGATTATTAAGATTATTATATGTCCTATCAGATAATGGATTTCCTAGTTTAAACTAAATTTGTGTGTTACTGTACAATTTTAGATTTGTAAACTGTTCCGGCATGTTACGCAATAAGTGACGGTACAGTAAACAATTAAACGATAAACAATAAGCAAAAACAAATGTAAGTGAATAAAGCATGTACTAGGACCGATGCAGGCGAGTCATGGGTTGTTCGCCCATGTGAAAAGAGTCGCTGCTGAGGTCCGTGACATACATGCAGTTGTAGAGGGCAGAGCACTGGAAATGTTTTATGGCATGCTGGTAGATCTTAAATGGGTACCTAATAAATCTGTTAAACAGTACACATTTTCTGTGGACTTATTACACAAATCCTATAATATACAGCACGAATCCTTCAATAAATATCTGATAGGTAGTATGATATTGCTTTTAAATGAAAAAAAAGTTGGTGGTTTGCTTTGATTACAGGCCATGTTACATGAATAAACTTGTCAAATGCATTACTTTGCTTATGACAGGTTCAAAACTTTGTATATGGCAAAATTGTCATGCTGATTCTCTGATACAATTATCAGGCACAGAGAATTAAAAAAAACTGTTGAAGCCATGGGTACAGAATTCTCCAGAGTACTGTGATAAAAATAAAATGCATAAATTTCAGAACTGCACAGAGATGCAGAAATCCCTCTGATGCTGTGTGGCTATTTGGTTACTTATTGATGAAGGTTTGTGACCAAAGACATTTTATGGCTCCCACTTGACCACTAGATTTCTGCCAGAGTAGTACTGTATTGCAGTTATTAGCATAAAAAGCCAATTTTGTTTCTATATTAAAGTACTCTCATACTAGGCTCTTATCCTGTAAATCTTAGAAGCTAAACAGCACTGGATCTGGTCAGTGTGTGTGTGGTAGATTCCAAAAATATATCAAATGTTTAAAATTCTGTTGATAGTTTGGGGCCACAGATGGGCACACTTGTTAATATTTGAAAGCTCTGAGAATATATCGGTAGAAAAAGGCAATCCGGTTGCTAATCTCCCATGAAACACACTAGAACATCCATGGACCAATGCTGAAAGCCATTTATCTGGGATTAAACCTTCTGCTACCTGTATAAGAGCAACACAGATAGAGAGGGTAATACAGCATACACAAAAAGGGTAATACGGCCTTCAAGACTGGGACAAAGAAGTTCTTTATTTATGACCCGACAAGGGCCGTGTTTCGGCGCTAAACAACGCCTGCTTCAGGGATCTAATTAAGAAATGCAAGAATAAAAACAACCACATAAATATACATAAAAATTGATAAATCATCCTAAGCATTTAAATCTCTGAAATAAATAAACAACATATAACAATCAAATGGTAAAACATCGAAAATATGCATAGAATTTGATGTGGATAAAAATTTTTGTAAACAACAAAATGATAACTTCATTGTATGTTAAGAACAATAAAAATATTTACATATTAGAACAAAAATAACATCTCACAGATAAATTATAAACATTAAAATATATCAAATAACAGTATCAACAAAGAATTTTATGCATTTAATCTGAATAAATGACATAATTGATTGGTTAATTATTTATTTTTCGGGTACACTGCAAATTCTGTCCAAAATGAATTTGATAATGCAATATTTGATTGCTACAGATAATCAATTGTATTATATGGAAATATATATAAGGTATATTAGATGCATTGAAATATATAGTGATGTATGGAGATGTGTATGTGATATATGAGATCTGTAGTGACATAATGATTAATTATGATAAGTAATGCTTGTCAATGGTAATCCTATCATGATTAAACTTATTAAAATAATATTGAGGTATTAAAATAATATTGAGGTATTAGAAGTTTTGTTCTCACCAAGAAGAGACACAGTAAGGTCTACTTGAGGTCAATTCAATGCCTGTGCAGGAGAATAAAATTGCATATGTGGTTGTTTTTATTCTTGCATTTCTTAATTAGATCCCTGAAGCAGGCGTTGTTTAGTGCCGAAACACGGCCATCCTTTCATTTTCAGCATCATTACCTGCATAATACCACTGACTATCACTGCAGTCCGCACTAGCACCAGGGTGGTTCATGGATGAGGCGAGGGCGGTCTCTGAAGTTGTCTGGTTAGTAGCATAAGTACATAAGTACATAAGTAGTGCCATACTGGGAAAGACCAAAGGTCCATCTAGCCCAGCATCCTGTCACCGACAGTGGCCAATCCAGGTCAAGGGCACCTGGCACGCTCCCCAAACGTAAAAACATTCCAGACAAGTTATACCTAAAAATGAGGAATTTTTCCAGTCCATTTAATAGCGGTCTATGGACTTGTCCTTTAGGAATCTATCTAACCCCTTTTTAAACTCCGTCAAGCTAACCGCCCGTACCACGTTCTCCGGCAATGAATTCCAGAGTCTAATTACACGTTGGGTGAAGAAAAATTTTCTCCGATTCGTTTTAAATTTACCACACTGTAGCTTCAACTCATGCCCTCTAGTCCTAGTATTTTTGGATAGCGTGAACAGTCGCTTCACATCCACCCGATCCATTCCACTCATTATTTTATACACTTCTATCATATCTCCCCTCAGCCGTCTCTTCTCCAAGCTGAAAAGCCCTAGCCTTCTCAGCCTCTCTTCATAGGAAAGTCGTCCCATCCCCACTATCATTTTCGTCGCCCTTCGCTGTACCTTTTCCAATTCTACTATATCTTTTTGAGATACGGAGACCAGTACTGAACACAATACTCCAGGTGCGGTCGCACCATGGAGCGATACAACGGCATTATAACATCCGCACACCTGGACTCCATACCCTTCCTAATAACACCCAACATTCTATTCGCTTTCCTAGCCGCAGCAGCACACTGAGCAGAAGGTTTCAGCGTATCATCGACGACGACACCCAGATCCCTTTCTTGATCCGTAACTCCTAACGCGGAACCTTGCAAGACATAGCTATAATTCGGGTTCCTCTTACCCACATGCATCACTTTGCACTTGTCAACATTGAACTTCATCTGCCACTTGCACGCCCATTCTCCCAGTCTCGCAAGGTCCTCCTGTAATCGTTCACATTCCTCCTGCGACTTGACGACCCTGAATAATTTTGTGTCATCGGCGAATTTAATTACCTCACTAGTTATTCCCATCTCTAGGTCATTTATAAATACATTAAAAAGCAACGGACCCAGCACAGACCCCTGCGGGACCCCACTAACTACCCTCCTCCACTGAGAATACTGGCCACGCAATCCTACTCTCTGCTTCCTATCTTTCAACCAGTTCTTAATCCATAATAATACCCTACCTCCGATTCCATGACTCTGCAATTTCTTCAGGAGTCTTTCGTGCGGCACTTTGTCAAACGCCTTCTGAAAATCCAGATATACAATATCAACCGGCTCCCCATTGTCCACATGTTTGCTTACCCCCTCAAAAAAATGCATTAGATTGGTGAGGCAAGACTTCCCTTCACTAAATCCGTGCTGACTTTGTCTCATCAGTCCATGTTTTTGTATATGCTCTGCAATTTTATTCTTAATAATAGCCTCCACCATCTTGCCCGGCACCGACGTCAGACTCACCGGTCTATAATTTCCCGGATCTCCTCTGGAACCTTTCTTAAAAATCGGAGTAACATTGGCTACCCTCCAGTCTTCCGGTATTACACTCGATTTTAGGGACAGATTGCATATTTCTAACAGTAGCTCCGCAAGTTCATTTTTTAGTTCTATTAATACTCTGGGATGAATACCATCAGGTCCCGGTGATTTACTACTCTTCAGCTTATATTCAATTACCTAACCACAATTAGGTATATTCAATTACCTAACCACATAACTATTCAGATAGTTAAGACAGTAAAAAGGCTATCTGGATAATGATTTGAATATTGCTAGATAGCAGTAGCACTCCCCACTCTGAATGGATATTCAGCAGCAGTCGCTATCCAGGGTATCCAGTGCTGAATATCCAAACTTATTTCAGCAGCGGTGATCAGTGTCTTCAAAAAACGCTGACCGTCCAGGCTGAATATTGACCCACCAGATTTTAGGAACGCTACTTGATCAGTTCTTCCAGGTAGGACTGAGTCATTGATAACCATTCTTTAAATGCAAGTTTCAAGTACAATATCCAGACAACCTACAATTTAGATCACATCTTCCAAATCTGAATATGACTATATTGTAGGAGGCAGACTGAAGTTAAGATATATCGCATCTAATGATTTTCCCTGATCTGCAAGGCTTGGTATTGTATCAAGCAGAAACAATCAAGCTGATGCAGACTAATGTAGTTTTCATAAATTCACGTTCATTGTTTCTTAGCATCTTGCAATCACCTAGGTGCTCGCTAATTGATTGATTGCTTTGTATTAGCATCATTCCAGGCACTAAAGTCAAGTTGACTCATGTACTGTATAATGTAGTGTTTATGTAAACTATAAAGCACTAGGAAACAATATACAATGTGCATGCTCTTTAGATTTCTGGAAGGCTGCAATGGTACTTAGGAAACCTGTGCAATGCCACAGCCTTCAATGGAACCACATAATGGACTATCAAAGACAAACAAAAATAAATTTATTTTTCTGAGAGGACTCTTATAATGCATGACAAATAATGTTTTTAAGCACGTAGATATATAATCCTCTACCTAAAATGTAAAAAGTGTGGGGCGTACAATCGTATAATGATAAATAAACCACTCGCTCTAAACTCTCACTATCTTTTCTTTGTTTTTGGTGGTTCCAATTTGTCTGTGGTGAAACTAATTGATCTATGGTAAAGCTATATTGTATATGTATTATTAGCGATTTTTATATTTGTTTTAATGTAAACTTCTGACGCAGGCAGCGTGCGCCAAAACACGACCCATCGGGCCGATGAATTAAAGATCTGTCCTTATTTTGAAGGCTCTTGGTATGCCTTCTTTGCTTTGTGTGGTTTGTGATTTGACCCTATCTGCGTTGCTGAAATAAACCACTCACCCATGGAATCATAAAGAAGCTCACGTCACATGAACTACATTTCAACAAATGCCTTTGCCAAGAGCAAACAATGAGAGTTAAACTTTCTCATTGGTACTACAGAGCAAGGGGGTAGTTCTTAAAAAAATGAACTTACATCTTGCTTGACCCTATTCACTACCAGTTCTGGACTCTGATGACTAACACCTTGATCATCTGGAGTTTAGAACCTTCATATTGTATTTGTTCAAATTTTAACATTATGGAAATACAACATAATCCCTCAGATTCTATATATGGCACCTAGATTACATGCGGAGATATATGTGTAACTTAATTGGCGCAACAAGGTAATCAGCGTTGTTAACAGCACTTAACAAGCTATAATGAGAACCAATTGGCAATAATTACAATTTATGCGCGGAAATCGCTACGCATATTCTATAAAGAACTGTGCCTAAATTGCAAAGTGCGCAGTTCAAAATAAATGCACGTAGCTTAAAAATTGTTTGCTTATGGGCGTATTTACAGGCATTTTGTGAGCATTCCAAAATTTCCGTCTGCACGGATTTACACCAGGTTTTTATCGGTGTAAATGCACGCATATAGATTTAGGCGCTATGGTATCGACTAAGCATATTCTATATACTGCACCTAAATTTTATAGAATACGCTTAGTTAAGTGCAGATTTTTTAGGCGCCATATATAGAATCTGGCCCAATGGGGGTAACTCAATAACGGGGCACTTAAGTGCACATTCTATAATGGGAGTGGAGGACTGGCCTACTGGTTAGGGTGGTGGACTTTGGTCCTGGGGAACTGAGGAACTGAGTTCGATTCCCACTTCAGGCACAGGCAGCTCCTTGTGACTCTGGGCAAGTCACTTAACCCTCCATTGCCCCATGTAAGCCGCATTGAGCCTGCCATGAGTGGGAAAGCACGGGGTACAAATGTAAAAAAATAAAAAGTAGGTGCCTACTTCCATTTACAGAATACTAGAACCAGGTGGATACACACATATGTGCTTACTTGCAAATGCTCATGGCAGACACAAGGGGGTGCACCTAAGTACCGGAAATAAATGCATAATTTACAGTATATGTGTACACGTCGACCTGTAAAATACATGTATCTTTACAGAAGAGCGCTTAGGCACACGGCCAGCCTGTGTGTGCATATCTGCACACACATTCATGTATATGCTAAGATTCGGAACACTTGCATGCGTAACTGGTATGTAAAGTTAACACCTACTTCAAAGAATTACCTCCGATGGGCCTACATCCAGTATTCACAGCCTGAATACGTCTCTTCTACATAAAGAACTACAGCTTCAGCCTTAGTCTCATGCACTGCAACATATGTCACGTTAGTCAAGCATCATAGAACAATACCAAGTGACTGAATTCTCAACATTCATTAGCCTAATGAAAATGGCATGTCTATCCAACCACTTTGTTGGTTTATACTATTAGGGTACCTCTCAATTAAGAAGTCAGGGTATGTTTCAAAGATCCTACAGAAAAGAAAGAAAAGTATGTAAGTGGAAATATCAGTACCTTTTAATCTATTCTGTACACTGATACCATTTTTATTGTATTTCCCCTATTGCTTTAAATTTCCTTTGAGGAGACAGGGGGGTCACGTGATGCTCTTTAGCTGAGTGGATGTCTCTTGGCCAAGCTCCGCTCCAGCCACCCCAAAATCATTTACCTGTGAGATCTTCCCTATGTGGGGCTAGAAGATTCCGGTTGGCGAGACTAAGTCCCGGTGCACCCTGTGACGGCGCTCAAGTCCATTTTAACGGTAGAACAGGGGGGTTATGCCCATGAAGACCCCACGGACAGGAAGGCACCGCGCACAGAACCTGGGCCTCAAGATGGCGGCAACGCAAGCAAGTCCTCCACTGGCCAGTCTCTCGGCGGAGACCACTAAAGACTTAGTTTTCCTCAAGCACTGCCGATATCTGTTGCACTATCTAAGCTGCAAACGTCAGTGGATCAAATTCGGGTATCCTAGGAGCGGCAGGGCGCACGTATCCAGCAGGCAGAGGACCTTATCTCGCGCCAGGAGGCTCGTGCTGAGACGGCGGATGCGAAGATTTTGGCGCTTCAGAAGCAATGCGCACTTCTAATGCAACAAGTCGATGACCAAGAGAATAGAGGAAGGCAAAACAATCTCCGAATTATATGCTTACCTGAAACAGTAAAAGAAAAGGATCTATGGAACTTCATCGAGCAGTGGCTGCCAGAACAATTAAACATACAGTTACCAGACAAGGTGATGAGAGTCGACAGGATCCACCGAGTTGGGGCTTTGCGTGAGGGGGAACAGCTCGCGAGACCTGTAATGGCCAGACTACTTAATTATGCGGATAAGGAACGAGTGTTACAGGCATACAGAGAAAGGAAATCGCTCAACTACAATGGACATAAGCTACTACTTTTCCAAGATTACTCGGCACGTGTTGCTGATCAGAGGAAGCAGATTGGCTGACATTGTAAGCGTCTGTTTGACAGAGGAATAAGATTTGCACTATTGTACCCGGCGAAGGTGCGTGTAGTGCACGACAATAAAACTATCTTTTTCATGGAGCCTGGAGCTCTGGGCACATTTGTGGACAAACTGCAATGACTGGCGGAGATGCACAATTTCTCTCTACAGTACCACACCTGCGCTGATCAGGGGTTTCATGTGCTGAAGCGCTCTGCTAGTGCCGAGGAACCTGACGACGATTAGGAACATGGGCCTTTGCCTGGAGCCCAGATGAACCTGAAGGCCATACTGGATATCATGCTTCATTCATTATTAGCTGGTTGGTTCGAGCGGGATTTCGTTTAAGTTTTTTTTTTTGTTATATTTGTACCCCGCACTTTCCCACTCATGGCAGGCTCAATGTGGCTTACATGGGGCAATGGAGGGTTAAGTGACTTGCCCAGAGTCACAAGGAGTTGCCTGTGCCTGAAGTGGGAATCAAACTCAGTTCCTCAGTTCCCCAGGACCAAGGTCCACCACCCTAACCACTAGGCCACTCCTCCAGTTTGTTACTGATTCAGAATTAATATTCTCTGGGAAGATCTTACTTTTACTGCTCATAGAAGGGGGTGGGGGGGCATGGGAGGGTTAGTGGTGTGAAGGAAGGGGAATGTTTGTTGTGTTTCTGTATGGGTTATATGTGCTAGTACTGTTGGTTTCATTGGTGGGTTGTCAGGACGGGGAAGGGAGGGATTGGTTTAGTTTCTGGTGGGGGAGGGGGGAGAGGGACTGGTGGGGAGTTAGGGGTGACAAATGTGATTCATGTTCACCGAAATCCTATAAGCTACGGGGGGGGGGGGGGGGGGGGGACTGACATTGCAGGGCGACTGGAGGGGGAAGTCTCTGCTTCATGATGTTAGCTTCACATTTGTCTGAGGGACTCAGCTGGGAGGTCTCCTGGGCATGTTGAGAATAGGGGTGTACTTGTTTGACCCTCGGCTGCTGACGGTGCTCCATGGTTGCTCTTAAAGTGGTATCGCTAAATATGGATGGTGTCCATTCTCCTGTAAAAAGAGCTAGAATCTTACAGGCGCTTAAGAGACTGCATACAGATATAGCATTTCTGCAAGAAACCCATTTGGGGAAAGCAGAACACCTTAAACTAAAAAGGGACTGGGTGAGGGATCTCTACTTTGCCGCTTATAACAGCAGGCAGCGGGGAGTGCCCAAATTGATCAAGAAAAATGTAGTGTTCACAATGCATAAGCTTTATCAGGACCCAGAAGGTCATTTTCTAATTGTGGCAGGGTTATTACAAGGAAAGCGGGTGGCTCTTTGCAACATTTACGCACCTAATCTATATTCACACAAATTCTTTACACTTTTGGCAGCGCGTTTGGCTGCCTTCGATGAGTATCCCTTAATCCTGGGAGGGGATTTTAACATCACTAGTGACCCGCTGATAAACTGCAAGCTGCCCAAAAGACCATCCAAAGGCCATGAAGGGAAAGGAGTAAACTTCCTTATTCAAGAGTTGGGGGTGGTGGATTATTGGCGCTTGAATCACATAGATGAGCGTGATTATATGTTCTTTTCCCATAATCATGGGGTTCATGCACGCCTGGATTACATCTTGCTTTCATATTCTCTGGTTCAGGGAGCTGCTCAGGCAGGGATAGGGACGCCCGATGTTTCTGACCATTCCCCAGTGTGGGTTGAGCTAGAGTGGAGAGACAGGGCGGACATGTTTCGCTGGCGTATGAACTCTGCTCTTTACCAAGACTGGGAGTTTCGTAAATGTTTACGCCAGGCGTGGTTGGACTATGTTGCTGAGAATGATGTTCAGTCCGTGGGGCCTCGCGTTTACTGGGAAGCAGCTAAAGCAGTGCTTCGAGGTAAAATCATAGAGTACACTGCATCTCTGAATAGACACAGGGAACATAAGATTTGTGATCTTACGAAGCAACTTGGGGATGCTAGGAGAACTTTTATTCTAAGCCCATCTGATGTATCCCGCAAGTCCTACTTTGATGTTAAGAAACAGCTTCAGGTGGTGTTGGATGCTAGAGCTCTTTATAGTATCAAGCTCTATAAATATCGCCTACACCAATGGGGTAATAAGACTGGTAAATTGCTGGCTTCTTTAGTGAGGCAGAGGTCAGCAAAAGTTACATCAGCCGAATCAGGGATGCCGCAGGAGCCACTCACACACAAAGGGAAGCCATACAGAAGGAGTTTATCCAGTTTTACACCAACCTCTATGGTAAAGGCCCCTTTTCAGTTGAAAGATGCGAGGAGCTTTTTACCAAAGTGAATCTTCCATCAGTGACGCCTCTGCGAGGGATTGAGGTGCAGAAAGTCATTAGGCAGCTGAAGTTGGCTAAGGCACCAGGTCCGGATGGCCTCAGTACTGCATTCTACAAAATTTTGCAGGATCTGGTGATCCCTTCCTTCATCCCAATGTGCAAAGATCTGAAAGACTCGCGCACTATGGGCTCCACACTGAACCATGTTTATGTCACGGTCCTCCCCAAGCTGGGAAAGGATACTGATCTTGTGGAATCTTATAGACCTATCTCATTGCTAAATCAGGATGTCAAGATTCTGGCAGGGGCTTTGGCATCCAGACTTAACTCTTTTCTGCCCCTCCTAGTTCACAAAGATCAGGTGGGTTTTGACCCAGGAAGGTATGCTTCCGCCAACATACTAAAAGTGAGCCGTATTCTGCTAGAGGGGAATCTCAGGTTGGGGGATGCCATCCTGGCCAGTCTGGATACGGAGAAGGCTTTCGATAAAGTGATTTGGGAGTATCTGTTCTGGGTAATACAGTGATTTGGTATTCGGGGGACATTTCTAGACTGGATTTGTGCACTCTATAGTAACCCCTCAGCTCAGATTATTATCAATGACACTCTGACTGAGAAGTTTTCCCTGCATGGGGGAACTAGGCAGGGATGCCCACTATCTCCCCCTTTTATTTATACTGACTCTGAAGCCTCTCGCAGCACGGATTCATCAGGACCCTGCCTTGAAAGGGGTGTCCATGGGGGGTAGGGAGTATCGAATTAATCTGTTTGCGGATGATATGCTCCTAGTGCTAGACAACGCGTCCTCCAGCTTGTCGCAGGTTATGGCCATCATACGGGAGTTCGGTGCATTCTCCGGCCTTAGTATAAATTTTGGGAAATTGGAGGCTTTGCCCATCAGTCACCTTTGTGTAAGCGTTTCTTTGCCCAGCCGGGGTGGGCCTCAAATATCTTGGGGTATACTTGGGGGCAGATCAGGTGTGGGTCTACAAGAAAAATGTCCTGGAAAAGCTAGATGTTAAAACAATTGTGTCACAGCTGGAAGGACCTCCCTGTAAATTTTTTGGGTCGTGTTATATTAGTCAAAATGGCCCTCCTGCCTAAAATATTGTACCCTTTACAGATGCTTCCACTCTGGGTAGGCGGATCAGAGGATCGTCTATTCCAAAGCATCTTTAGTACATTTATTTGGCATGCCAAGAGACCTAGGATATCTTTTACTAAGTTAACTTTTGGCAGGGCTCAGGGGAGGGGGGGGGGGGGGTTGGCTGCCTGACATGAGGATTCATAATGTTTCGGCGCTTCTTCATTGGGCGCATGACATCCAATCGGGAGTCCACTTCTTTGCCCTACCTGATTTTTGGGATAGCTGGAGTGCCCCTTACAACCCTTTTGTTGTGCTAGGCCCTCATCAGCCACGGGGTCTGACAGTTTTACAGGGAAACCCTTATCTGGTTGCTCTGAGGCGAGCGTGGGAATGGTGGTGAGCTCGAATTGGAACATAGGGAGGATCTACTCCTTTTTTAACCTTGGTGGGTAACCCCAACTTTCCTGCGGGCTGTGGTTCCCCAGTATTCAAGTGATGGGCTGACAGTGGGTGCTGGTACTTGGGGGCAAAGACTTTCCATCCTTTGATCAAATTCGGCATGCATGGAATGTCCCAAACTCTCACTTTTTTGCGTACCTCCAGGTGCGGGACTGTGTTCTGACCCTTGAGCATCGTTGCAGGAGCCTGTTGCTTTCCAAAAAGCAGACATGTTTTTTTCTAAATCTGCCACCCAAATTAAATAGACTTTCCCACTGGTACAAGTTTATTCGGGACTCCAACAAGGCCAATTATTTGACGGAATTAGCTGGGGAATGGAGCCAGGATGTTGTGGAATGTGTCTCAGAGGCACAGCTGGGGGCTGCATTTGAAAACGTTAGCACAGTAACACCTAATGCGGCATTGCTGGACATCCAGCTCAGGACCATCTGCTGGTGAGAGCATTCCTCGAGGTCTCAGTTTCTGCCTGAGGAGTGGGACGCACACAGATAAGACTTATTTCTGACATTATTTCTGTGGTTTTGGGCATTTCTGGTGCATTTCAATATAGCTCTAGAGATAGGTTACAGCAAACACATCCCAAAAAACAAACAAACTGTCTTTATCTGCTCTGCTAAGCTTGTGATTTTTGTGGTTTGTTTACTGATTTCCTAACTAACTGCTATTGGCTATTTCTAATTTGATATCTGTTAAATCCAAGTACTACTACTACTACTACTACTTATCATTTACTAGTTTAAAACTGCTTAATAGCTATTTCCATTTGATATCTGTAAATTGGAGAACACCCAAGCTGTGCATGAACCCCCTAACGGCCCGCATAGCCTATCCTGCTTCCCCAGACTCATTTGGAGGAAAGAAGCAGCCCAGTTTCTGATTGCATGACTATTATTCCTTCCAAAATCACTAGAAGGAGATATAACACTCCCTGCCTAAGAATGGTACACTGGCCAATCCACCACAACTCTGCAAATAGGCCATATTAGAAGCATGGATTCTAGAATGTTAGTACATAAGTATTGCCATACTGGGAAAGACCAAAGGTCCATCAAGTCAAGCATCCTGTTTCCAACAGTGGCCAACCCAGGTCACAAATACCTGGCGAGATCCCAAAAAAGTATAAAACATTTTATACTGCTTATCCCAGAAATAGTGGATTTTCCCCAAGTCCATTTTATAATGGTCTATGGACTTTTCCTTTAGGAAGCTATACAAACCTTTTTAAACTCCGCTAAGCTAACCACTTCCACCACATTCTGTGGCAAGGAATTCCAGAGTTTAATTACACGTTGAGTGAAGAAAACGTTTCTCAGATTTGTTTTAAATTTACTATATTGTAGCTTCATCGCAAGTCCCCTAGTCCTAGTATTTTTGGAAAGCGTAAACAGACACTTCACATCTACCCGTTCAACTCATCTATCATATCTCCCCTCAACCGCTTTTTCTCCAAGCTGAAGAGCCCTAGCCCTAGCCACTTTAGCCTTTCCTCATAGGGAAGTCGTCCCATCCCCTTTATCATTTTTGTTGCCCTTCTCGGCACCTTTTCTAATTCCACTATATTTTTTTCGAGATGCGGTGACCAGAAATGAACACAATATTTGAGGTGCGGTCGCACCATGGAGCAATACAAAGGCATTATAACATCCTCATTTTTGTTTTCCATTCCTTTCCTAATAATACCTAACATTCTATTTGCTTTCTTAGCTGCAGCAGCACACTGAGCAGAAGGTTTCAACGTATCATCAACGACGACAACTAGATCCCTTTCTTGGTCCGTGACTCCTAATGTGGAACCTTGCATGATGTAGCTATAATTCGGGTTCCTCTTTCCCACATGCATCACTTTCCACTTGCTCACATTAAACGTCATCTGCCATTTAGACGCCCAGTCTCCCAGTCTTGTAAGGTCCTCTTGTAATTTTTCACAATCCTCCTGCGATTTAACGACTTTGAATAACTTTGTGTCATCAGCAAATTTAATTACCTCACTAGTTACTCCCATCTCTAGGTCATTTATAAATATGTTAAAAAACAGCTGTCCCAGCACAGACCCCTGGGGAACCCCACTAACTACCCTTCTCCATTGAGAATACTGACCATTTAACCCTACTCTCTGTTTTCTATTTTTTAACCAGTTTTTAATCCACAATAGAACACTACCTCCTATCCCATGACTCTACAATTTCCTCTGGAGTCTTTCATGAGGTACTTTGTCAAACGTCTTCTGAAAATCCAGATACACAATATCAACTGGCTCACCTATATCCACATGTTTGTTCACCCCTTCAAAGAAATGTAATAGATTGGTGAGGCAAGATTTCCCTTCACTAAATCCATGTTGACTTTTTTTTTTTTGTTACATTTGTACCCCACACTTTTTCCCACTCATGGCAGGCTCAATGCGGCAGGCAATGGAGAGTTAAGTGACTTGCCCAGAGTCACAAGGAGCTGCCTGTGCCGGGAATCGAACTCAGTTCCTCAGTTCCCCAGGACCAAAGTCCACCACCCTAACCACTAGGCCACTCCTCCACTCCATTTGTCTCATTAATCCATGCTTTTGAATATGCTCTGTAATTTTGTTCTTAATAATAGTCTCTACCATTTTGCCCAGCACCGACGTCAGACTCACTGGTCTATAATTTCTCGGATCTTCTCTGGAACCTTTTTTAAAAATTGGTGTTACATTGGCCACTCTCCAATCTTCTGGTAACACGCTCGATTTTAAGGATAAATTACATATTACTAACAATAGCTCCGCAAGCTCATTTTTCAGTTCTATCAGTACTCTGGGATGAATACCATCCGGTCCAGGAGATTTGCTACTCTTCAGTTTGTAGAACTGCCCCATTACATCCTCCAGGTTTACAGAGAATTCATTAAGTTTCTCTGACTCGTCAGCTTTGAATACCATTTCTGGTTCCTCTTCCGGTATTCAGAGAGGACATTATGGTGATCCTGTTATACTTTTACATAATCCTACCTTTTAGCAGAATAATATGTTGCTCTCTCTTGCTCTACTGAGAAAATAGAACACTAGGGGGGAGTCTGTCAAACATGAAGGGTACACCAGTTGCATGGGGAGAGGAGGTTTGTGCGATGGGAAATGCATTTGTGTTTGTGGTTGGTTCAATGGGACCTGGACGTTTTTACTGCCACTTCTCATAGGTCACCAAGTATTACTTCTGCTTCAGCTGGTGAGACCTTGTCACTACATTGCTTACTGCCAGCTGAAGGTGGGCAGACCTTGGTACCCTGCTACATATCAACTCTGCCATCTCTTGTATGATTAGCAGGGCCCGGCCTCCCCACTAAACTCACCACACAATTCACCCCCACCGATTAACTCTGAGTGCACATACAATTACACTGTGTGCGTGTGTGTGTGGTCTCAGGCTACACGAAAGGCTAAGGTATAGTTTACAGCTGTCTTAAACTAAATCTTAAGACAACTGCAATGTAAGAGGCTCCCTAGGTGAGCTAGTGAAGAGCAGGTGTTCCAGAACTCTGAGTTGCCTGAAACAGTCAACATCAGAGCTAATAAAACTCACATTGTCTTAATCAAGACCTCATAGAACAAACACAAATTAATTAATCTTAGGAGCTAGGAGAGGTCAGACCTCTGGCTCAAAGCGGCAAACCACAGGGCACAATTTTCTTTTTTGAGGGGACAATTTATTATTTTGGTTTCTTTGCAAGGTTTACCATTTGATAGTGAAACAAAATGTACCATTAAGCACATGGGAGGCTGTAGAATTATGATTGTACTCGATTATATTTTTCATTTGCATCTGGTGCAAAGGATAGCTATTCTCTGTACTAAAACTGAATAAGATGACAACACAATAACAAAGGAAGATTTAAAATACTCAAGTTAATTTGTTTATTATTTAGATTTTGCTCACACCTTTTTCAGTAGTAGCTCAAGGTGAGTTACTGGGTATTTCCATGTTCCTGGAGGGCTTACAAACTAAGGGCCTCTTTTACAAAGCCTTGCTACCGATTCTTGGTGCGGCAAATGAGAGGAAGCCCAATCATTCCTCCTCTATCGATTAGGTAAATGAAGTTTCTCAAGGCCACATTTATCGTATATAAAGAGCTCAATTTACATCAGTGACTACTTGTTGGAAAGATAAAATGATAAAGCCTGTTAACTCCAGCTTTACTAATAAATTAAAAATCTGAAGGAGAAAACAAAGCCAAAGGAACAAAAGGCTCATGATAAGCAATGACAGAGAATATTTGATTCTGGCAAGCTTACTAATACAAAATGGCAAAAATATGGGAGTAAAAATCAATTACAAATATAACAAGTATATATAATCCCTGGGATACTGAATTTCATAAATCCTATCAAACCAGGAAAATTTATTACAACAAACTCCTAAAAGTGCATATAAATTTGTATAAAATGTGCTCAGAAAACATAACACCCCTACCTTCCTTTCCCCTGACGAAGCCTAATATGGTGAAACTTGGATCTAGGTTAGGATAAGATTTATTATGCCCTGCTATTGCTACACATTTTGGTGGATGGACTTGAGTAAATTAAGATATCTGTTGGTGTTCCTGGATTAAAATCTGATGAAAGTTGGAATCAATAAAATCAAGATAAGTAAAAATGAGTGATTGTATATAGAATAAAGGTCCCAAATGTGCAATGAAACATAACACTGGCACCGGTTAGATGATTTGTATCAATATAGTCATAATCGTTTTCTGAGCACATTCAAAAGCATGGATTAATGAGACAAAGTCAACATGGATTTAGTGAAGGGAAATCTTGCCTCACCAATCTATTACATTTCTTTGAAGGAGTGAACTAACATGTGGATAAAGGCATTTGACAAAGCACCTCATGAAAGACTCCAGATGGGATAGGAGGTAAAGCTCTATTGTGGATTAAAAACTGGTTAAAAGACAGAAAACAGAGAGTAGGGTTAAATGGAGAAAGGTAGATAGTGGTGTTCCCCAGGGGTCTGTGCTGGGACTGCTGCTTTTAAACATATTTATAAATGATCTACAGATGGGAGAAACTAGTGAGGTAATTAAATTTGCTGATGACACAAAGTTATTCTAAGTCGTTAAATCGCAGGAGGATTGTGAAAAATTACAAGAGGACCTTATGAGACTGGGCATCCAAATGGCAGATGACTTTTAATGTGAGTAAGTGCAAAGTGATGAATGTGGGAAAGAGGAAACCGAACTATAGCTATGTAATGCAAGGTTCCCCATTAGGAGTCACCAACCAGGAAAGGGATCCAGGTGTCATCGTTGATGATATTTTGAAACCCTCTACTCAGTGTTCGGCAGCAGCTAAGAAAGCAGATAGAATGTTAGATATCATTAGGAAAGGAATGGAAAACAAAAATAAAGATGTTATAATGCCTTTGTATTGCTCCATGGTGCGACCGCACCTCAACTATTGTGTGCAATTCTGGTCACCGCATCTCAAAAAAGATATAGAGGAATTAGAAAAGGTACAGAGAAGGGCGACGAAAATGATAAAGGGAATGGAACGACTTCCCTATAAGGAAAAGTTAAAGCGGCTAGGGCTCTTCAGCTTGAAGAAAAGACGGCTGAGGGGAGATATGATAGAGGTCTATAAAATAATGAGTGGAGTGGAATGGGTAGACATGAATCGCTTGTTTACTCTTTTCAAAAAATACTAGGACTAGAAGGCACTCAATGAAGCTACAAAGTAGTAAATTTAAAATGAATCTGAGAAAATATTTCTCCACTCAACATGTAATTAAACTCTGGAATTCGTTGCCAGAGAATGTAGTAAAAGCAGTTAGCTTAGTGGGGTTTAAAACAGGTTTGTATAGCTTCCTAAAAGAAAAGTCCATAAGCCACTATTAAAGTGGGCTTGGGGAAAATCTACTGCTTGTTTCTAGGATAAGCAGCATAAAATGTTTTGGGATCTTGCCAGGTGCTTGTAACCTGGCTTGGCCACTGTTGGAAACAAGATGCTGGGCTTGATGGACCTTCAGTCTATCCTAGTATGGCAATGCTTAAATCTGGGATACTTATACGTATATTTTGTTCAAATAAGTCGCTATACAGTTGGGGTAAGGTTAGGAGCATTCAAGGACTGATACTAACACACAGTTCAGCTGAAAATCAGACCCTCCATTTCAAATAAGGGTGACTGCCAATCATTTTAATCAAACACAGAAAAAAAAGTACACTAAATCAGAACAAACATATTGGAATAGACCCCTGACACTGATTATGCAGCTATCAATACAGTAAGTTGTGAATATTATGCAACAATACAAGTAACAATATTTTTCTAATAAATCTTCTTTATACTTCAGCCAATATTATGCACATAAGAACAAAAACCCCTAAAAAGCCATACTATTTAAAACTACACAGTGATTACCGAAAATAGCACTGGGTATACCAACAATATATGACGAGCATGGTACACATGCTCTTCCAACAAACTTCTTATAAAAAGTTTTTGTGATTATTACCAATCCTTCAGATTCACCTGGCTGGCCTGCTTTTTAGGATATCCAAAATGAATTCGCATAAGATATTTTTCTATACAGTGGAAGCTGTGCATGCAAATATATATCTCCTGCAATCCCAAATAGGCAGGTGGATCCCACAGACAGGAATGAGAACCACTATGCTGAACAGTCATGAATAGCCACAAGGAGTATGAGATATTGAAGTGGCCTATAACTTTTCTCAGTTGTCTGTTTCTTTCTTTGGTGGGTGGCACTGTACAAGACATTCAGTCCCAGTAAATGTAAATCTTCACACACACATTTCAGAAACCTGGCACTATGTGGAAAATTAATTAATTTTTTTCTTTAAGGAATACCATTACAAAGGACTTTGCTTTTGATTCATACTCTGCTGTTGACTCTGCAGAGCTCAGTGGAGTAATCATGTCTTATACTAGGAATAATATCATCATCAAATCTAGGGTTTAAAAGATTTACCACAGTAATTCCTTTACCTTGTCCATTTGGGACAATGCTGGAGTCAAACACTTACATCTCAGTTACTCCTGTTTTTGTAGTAAGCCTGCCTACAGATGGGAACAATATAACAAAGCTGAAAGTTTATGTCATCCAGAACCAACAAGGGCAGTGTAGTTTAAAGACATTAGCTAAGCTTACTGAGATGATATAACTCTGTTCTGGAGGTGGAGAAACAGCCCAAAGAAAACATTACACTTTCTATTCATATTCATTTCTCTACAAAACTTGCCAACCTCTGGTTTTGCTAAAAAGGTCACCAGCTCATCTCCTTCACCGACTAATAGCAATGACTTTCAATCAGTCCAGACAGACTACTACCAAATTAGTGACCTAACAAATGAGTCACTCAATGTGATAATTTCTCACATTTGTATAAAATGAATATAACCCTTGGAGAAAGATTTTAGAAAGGATGTGTAGAGGGGACTTCAAATGTCCAGGGCAGGAAAAGCCTCTTGTAAAATAGGAGCAGAGATGAATATTCAACCCCCTCTATATCCAGAGGGATTAGCAATTTTAAAAAGACAGACCTAGTGGTCACGTGATGGCATGATCGAGAGAAGACGCAGGGGCTGAGCTCTCCCGATCTCCCCACGTCAATTCACCATTTCCTTTAGACTTACCACGCTGAAAAGGGTAATCCTGGGAAAGGGATAGCTGCTGTACGACTTGTGAGTTCTTGTACCAAGTAGAGCGCTGCTAAGCCCAGTACTCGGACCAGGTTCTGCTTGGCGGCTGGACAACCCCGTGTTTCACCTGTGCTAACTGCCATTCCCCAGAGGTTGAGCCCCTAGGTGCTGGCGGCCTGCAGGACTTACGGGACGGAGCTGGAAGCGGGGTGATAAATGTATTGGCCAGGCAGGCAGCAGGTCAAGAGAGTAATCCAGGTACAAGCGGCAGTCAGTAGGCAGGCGGCAGGTAAGAGAGTAATCCAGGTACAGGCAAGTCAGTAGGAAGCGGCAGGCAAGAGAGTAATCCAGGTACAGGCAAGTCAGTAGGCAGGCGGCAGGCAAGAGAGTAATCCAGGTGCAGGTGAAAGTCAGTAGGCAGGCGGCAGGCAAGAGTGTAATCCAGATGAAGACAAGTCAGTAGGCAGGCGGCAGGCAAGAGAGTAGGCAGGCGGCAGGAAGAAGAGTAATCCAGGTACAGGAGAAAGTCAGTAGGCAGGCGACAGGCAGAAGGATAATCCAGGTACAGGCAAAGTCAGCAACA
The DNA here is from genome assembly GCF_901765095.1 of Microcaecilia unicolor. Classification (NCBI taxonomy): domain Eukaryota; kingdom Metazoa; phylum Chordata; class Amphibia; order Gymnophiona; family Siphonopidae; genus Microcaecilia; species Microcaecilia unicolor. Next base: position 319,286,710 of record NC_044031.1, on the reverse strand, counting down.
AGGGACCAGTAGATAAGAAGCAGACTACAGAGTTAGAAACACCTATCAAAGTAGAAGCCGAAGCATGGAGTCCATGGAGAGCTCAGCTGATAAAAGTGCTGGCGTCTGACATCAGCAGGGAGAAGGGGCACAGCCGTAGGACAAGAGCAAAGGAAGGAGGAACCAGAAGACCAATAGGAGAGAAGCCAGGCAGAGGAAAAGCAGACCCAAGTGAGTGAAAGCAAAGCAATCAAGGAGCCTGGAAGACAGGCAGAGAGAGAGAGAGAGAGAGAGAGAGAGAGAGAGAGCAGAAACAGGTGCATGGAAGCAAAACAATTAAGGAGCCTGCAACCACTGCTCTCTGAACAAACCCAGAGAGGACTACACTCACAGGGCTCAGGCAGTGCCAGTCAAGTGTGTGTGTTGACGGGACCCCGCGCAGCCCCAGGACGCCGCTTGCGTTGAGGTAGGGCACATGATAGTACCACCTCCTTAAGGACTCCCTCCCCCCCCCCCCCCCCCCCCCCCCACTGCCCAGGTCCGGGTTTCAGTGGGTAGCGGTCATGGAAATCACGAACAGGTCAGGAGCGTGGACGTTTGCAGCGGGCTCCCAGGAATTGTCCTCCGGGCCAAAATGTTTCCAGGATAGCTGATAAAATAGTCATCCTCTCTGACGCTTGGAGTCTAGAATCTCCTCTACCTCAAATTCAGGGTCAGGCTCGGAAATCAGGAACGATGACCTTCTTGGGTTCTGGATGCCATCTGGAAGTTAAAAATGGTTTAGGCAGGGCTACATGGAACTTGTTGTGAACCTTGAGGTTAGCTAGTAACTGGAGACGGTAAGTGACCGCCCCCACCCGAGATTGTACTGGAAATGGCCCTATGAATCGGGGAGCAAACTTGAAGGAAGGTAGGCGAAGCCTCAAGTATTTGGTGCTGAGCCAGACCTTCTGTCCAGGTTGAAAAACTAGTGCAGTTCGTCTTTTTCGATCTGCGAAGAGCTTGTACTTATCCGAGGCTCGCTGAAGATGTTGCTGGACCTTGGTCCAGATATCCTGAATATCAGTGAGAGTCCGGTGGAGCAGAGGCGAGGCTTGTGACTGAGGGATTGGAAGCGGCAGATGAAGATGGCATCCATACACTGTAAAAAATGGCGCGGTATGAGGCAGTATGAAAACTGTTGTTATAGGCGAATTCTGCCCAGGGGAGAAATGCGGACCAGTCACCCTGTCGACTGTTAGTGTGGAGGTGTAGCCTAGTGGTTAGCACAGTGGACTTTGATCCTGGGGAATTGAGTTCGATTCCCATTGCAGCTCCTTGTGACTCTGGGCAAGTCACTTAACCCTCCATTGCCCCTGGTACAAAATAAGTACCGGAATATATGTAAACCACTTTGAATGTAGTTGCAAAAACCTCAGAAAGGCAGTATATCAAGTCCCATTTCCCTTTCCCTACATCTGTAGGAAGGCCTTGAGAGTTTGATTGACCCGTTCCATGAGGCCATTGGTCTGTGGGTGGTAGGCAGACGAAAAGTGAGTGGTAATCTTGAAGGTAGAGCACAGGGCTCTCCAGAACCTTGAAGTGAATTGAGAGCCCCGATCACTAATGATCCGCAGAGGGAGACCATGTAAGTGGAAAATGTGTTGGATAAAGGCCGTGGCAAGGGTGGCAGCAGCAGGAAGGGCCTTCATGGGGATAAAATGGGCCATCTGGGAAAATTGTCCACCACTACCCAAATCACTGTGTGCCCTTGGGATTCAGGGAGCTCAGTAACAAAATCCATTGATATTTCCTGCCATGGGAGTTGCGGAACTGGTAAAGGCTGCAGGAGTCCCCACGTCTTGCCAGGAGGGAACTTGTTCCGGGCGCAAGTGGGATAAGTAGAAACAAAATGTAAGATAGCTTGAGCCATGCAAGGCCACCAATAATACTGAGATATTAAATGAAAAGTCTTACAGAAACCAGGGTGACCCACAAAAGTGGAGGAGTGTCCCCAATTGAGGACTTTCTTCCTGGATTAAGGTGGCACGTAAGTTCTTGTAGGTTTGGGCGAGACCAAAGTTGTGGGGGCAATGCAGGCAGGATTCAGCATGGGGTAACACTCTTCGGGTTCTTCAGAAGGGTTGAAGGCCCTAGATAGGGCATCAGCTTGCGTATTTTTTTCGGCTGATTGGAACACCAGGCAGAAGTTAAAATGGGCAAAGAATAATGACCAGCGTGCCTGTGATGGGTTCAACCTTTTGGCTTCCTGAAGGTATAGGAGATTCTTGTGATCTGTGATTACCGTGATGGGGTGCAAAGCACCTTCCAAGAGGTAGCACCATTCTTGAAAAGCCAATTTAAGGGCCAACAGTTCCCAGTCTCCGACAGTATAATTTTGTTCGGCCGGAGAAAATCTTTTAGAGAAGAAAAAACAGAAGTGACATTTGCCAGACTCTGAGGCTTGAGAAAGAAGAGCCCCTGCCCCGACGGAAGAGGCATCAACCTTCATAACAAACGGTCTTTTAACATCAGGACTTCGGAGTACTGGGGCGGACAGAAAAGCTCGTTTAAGGGTTGTGAAGGCGTCTAGGGCTTCCGGTGTCCAGTTCTTCACAACTGCCCCCTTCCTGGTCAACGCGGTGAGAGGGGCAGTGATGATGGACTATCGATGGATGAACTGCCGGTAGTAGTTAGCAAAGCCCAAAAATCGTTGCAAGGCCCGGAGACCCTGAGGCACGGGCCAATCTCGGATGCCTCAGAGTTTAGTGGGGTCCATTTGGAGGCCATTTGAGGAGACGATATATCCCAAGAATGGGATAGACCGTTGATGAAATGAGCACTTCTCCAGCTTGGCGAATAGGCGGTGGCTCCGGAGGCGCTGCAGGACCGTACGCACATGATGGACATGATCCTTAACAGAAGTAGAGAAAACCAGGATGTCATCCAAGTAAACTATGACCGAGGAGTACAGAAGATCTTGAAAAATAAAATTGATGAATTCCTGAAACACCGCAGGTGCGTTGCAAAGGCCAAACGGCATAACTAAATACTCAAAATGTCCCTCATGGGTATTAAAAGCGGTCTTCCATTCGTCCCCATGGCGAATTCGGACTAGGTTTTATGCCCCTCGGAGATCTAACTTGGTGAAGATAGATGCCCCTTGCAGATGGTCGAAACGTTCTGGAATGAGGGGAAGCGGATACCGATTCTTGATGGTTATTTTGTTCAGACCTCGGTAGTCAATGCAGGGTCACAACGAGCCATCCTTCTTGGAAACAAAAAAGAACCCTTCCCTCGCCGGGGATGAAGAGGGTCTGATGAAGCCCTTATGGAGGTTCTCTTGAATGTATTCCCACATGGTATTAGATTCCTCCAGAGAAAGGGTGTAGAGCCGGCCCTGAGGGGGCATTTTGCCTGGGAGTAGCTCAGTGGGGCAGTCAAAAGGGCAATGAGGAAGAGAGTCCACCTCCTGCGCATTAAAGACGTCTTGGAAATCATGATATTCCTTGGGGAGAGAAGCATCACGGTTTAGCTGGGCCTGTTGCTGCTGAAGAACCTGGGCCAACTCAGACAGGTTGTGTTTGTCCGGCAAACACATGGCTTCGGCTTACTGTCAGATTTGTGAGTTCTTGTACAAGTTAGAAACACCTACCAAAGTAGAAACCAAAGCATGTAGTCCAGGGAGAGCTCAGCTGATAAAGTTTTGACGTCTGACATCAGCAGGGAGAAGGAGCATAGCCATAGGACAAGAGCAGGGGAAGGAGGAACGATAAGACCAATAGGAGAGAAGCCAGGCAGAGGAAAAGCAGATCCAGGTGGGTGAAAGCAAAGCAATCAAGGAGCCTGGAAGACAGGCAGAGAGAGAGCAGAAACAGGTGCATGGAAGCAAAGCAATTAAGGAGCCTGCAACCACTGCTCTCTGAACAAACCCAGAGAGGACTACACACACAGGGCTCAGGCAGTGCCAGTCAAGAGTGCATGTCAATGGGACCCCGCGCAGCCCGAGGATGCCGCTTGCGTTGAGGTAGGGGACATGACAGCTGCTCAGACCAGCAGCAGTACTCTCTGGTAGTACCGCAGTCTCATGGCAGCAAAATCCTTGTGGAAGGAGACTGAGCGTACTCGTGCTGGAGAAGACAAGATGGCAGTGACCACCAGTTCCACCGCCTCTGGGCTGAGCTTTGCAAGGGTCACGGAGGTGGCGGCCAAAGTTACTTCAGCTATGGAACCTCATTTAGACAAGCAGCTACACCCTATTGCAGGGGCGTAGCCAGACTTCAGCGGGAGGGGGGGGGTCCAGAGCCCGAGGTGAGAGGGGTCCAGAGCCCGAAGTGAGGGGGCACATTTTAGCCCCCCCGACCCCCCCCCCCACCATTGCTGACCCCCTGCCACCAACTTTGACCCCTCCGCCGCCGACCCTCTTGACCCCCCCTCCTGCAGCCAACCCTCGTCGCCAACCTTTGCTGGCGGGGGACCCCCAATCCCCGCCATCCGAGGTCCTCTTCTTCCGGTGCAAGGCTTTGTTCTGTTTCTGAGACTGAGGATTAGGTGAATGATGGGGCGTGCGCAGCTGAAGTAGAGGAGGACCATCTTTTCTGTACTTTTGCAAGGCCCAAAACAGGCTGCGGATTAACACTGATAGCGGGACATATCTACTGAATGTGGTATTCACTAGTGGGAGGAGTGAGGAGGGCCCCTTTGATGGGGTTTTCTAGGGTTTTGATAAGGGGATGGTGGAAGGGGTGGGAAGATTCTGGACAGGGAGAGGGAAGGGACCTATCGGGTATTTTTTGTGGCCATGGGAATCCTAGGGTTGACTGTCCTGCTTAGTTTCAAAGGAGAAGGGCGGCCATCTTCCAACACAAATCGGGAGATGGGCGCCCTTCTCCTAATGGCGGCCAAGACAATATAATCAAAAGCCGATTTTGGCCGCCCTCAACTGCTTTCCATTGCAGGGCAGGCCAAAGTTTAAGGGGGCGTGTCAGCAGTGTACCGAAGGCGGGACGAGGGAATGCTTAACAGATGGCCGTCCTCGGCCGATAATGGAAAAAAGGCCGGCCCTGACGAGAATTTGGCCGACTTGTTCCATTTATTTTCAGGACTAAGCCTCAGAAAGATGCCCGAACTGACCAGATGACCACCGGAGGGAATCGGGGATCACCTCCCCATACTCCCCCAGTGGTCACCAACCCCCTCCCACCCAAAAAAAACAACTTTTTAAATATTTTTTGTCAGCCTCTATGCCAGCCTCAAATGTCATACCCAGCTCCATGACAGCAGTATGCAGGTCCTTGGAGCAGTTTTAGTGGGTATTGCAGTGCACTTCAGGCAGGCGGACCCAGGCCCATCCCCCCCCCCACACCTGTTACATTTGTGGTGGTAAATGGGAGCCCTCCAAGACCCACCCAAAACCCACTGTACCCACATTTAGGTGCCCCCCTTCACCCGTAAGGACTATGGTAGTGGTGTACAGCTGTGGGGAGTGGGTTTTGGGGGGATTTGGGGGGCTCAGCACCCAAGGGAAGGGAGCTATATACCTGGGAGCAATTTGTAAAGTCCACTGCAGTGCCCCCTAGGGTGCCCGGTTGGTGTCCTGGCATGTGAGGGGGACCAGTGCACTACAAATGCTGGCTCCTCCCACGGCCAAATGGCTTGATTTGGCCGGAATTGAGATGGCCAGCCTCGGTTTCCATTATCGGCGAAAACTGAAGCCGGCCATCTCTAAGGGCGGCCATCTCTGGGGTAGACCCAAATGTTTAGATTTGGCTGGCCCCGACCGTATTATCGAAACGAAAGATGGCCGCCCATCTTGTTTCGATAATACGGTCGGGGACGCCTCTTTACGGTGCCGGCCTTAGAGATGGCCGCCCTTATAGATGGGCGCCCCCGTTCGATTATGCCCCTCCATATGTCCTAAGGAGTATTATAAGGCTTGACTTATTTGAGTGGATTTTTTGGTGGAGAAAGGTGACTGCAACTCCTTTGGACCAGTGGAAGAGGGGGATCCTGGAGGCTGAGACAGAATCCCCCAGATTTGCTTTCATTCGCTGTGATGCTTGGCAAACTCTTTATTGGGACGTTGCGTAATGCCCATTAAATAGTTTACCTGGAATGTGGGAAGTATCTCCTCCCCCATAAAAAGAAAAAAGATTCTTCACAATTTGCATAAAAAACAAGCCCATATTGCTTTTCTCCAGGAAATACACCTTAGTGCAGAGGAACATAAAAAACTTCACACGGGGTGGGTGGGTAAATATATAGAGGCACCTGCAGTAGAGAAAAAAGCAGGGGTGATTATTGTCTTTCACAAATCCTTACATGTCTAGACACAGAAGGTCTTTTCTGACCCTGCAGGTCATTTTATAGTAGCCCACAAGACCACTGACTAACAATGTTTACGCCCATAAGTGTAGCAAATCATTGTATCAACAGTTGATATCACAACTCCATCGGTTTCTGGACAGCCCAAGAATTCTGGGGGGTGATTTCAACTACGTGGCCGACCCGGAGTGGGATAAATCTCATAACCCTAACCAACATAAGGTAGATAGAACCAAGGGGGTATCGTTACTGTGTGGGGCTTTGACTATATTCTTGTAGACAGACCCTTTTTTTCTAAGACCCTTGAGGCAGAAATAGGACCGATGGAAATTTCAGACCACGCCCCGGTGTGGATTCAGTGTCGCGCCTCTGAGGAATATAAGAGAACCCCCTTTTGGAGATTTCCCCTTGATTTACATACTGACCCCCAATTCTTGGCTTATATCAAATGAGAGTGGGCAGAGTACAAGACCTTTAACCATGCTCACAAAGCAAATCTTGGTGGACATTTTCAGGACCTACTAGCCATGAGGTGGGAATGAATAGGCATTGTTCATGCCCCACAAGACACCAGTATTGTAACATATTTTCTTTAGCGCTACATTCAACTCCCTCCTCCCCTTCCTTTCCAAGTTACTTGAACGCGGCGTTCACCGCCGCTGTCTTGACCCACTCCAATCTGGCTTTCGCCCTCTTCATTCAACTGAAACTGCACTTGCAAAAGTTTCCAATGACCTGTTCCTGGCCAAATCCAAAGGTCTCTATTCTATCCTCATCCTTCTCGATCTATCCGCCGCTTTTGACACTGTCGATCACAGCCTACTTCTTGATACGCTGTCTTCATTTGGATTCCAGGGCTCTGTTCTTTCCTGGTTCTCCTCCTACCTCTCGCTTCACACCTTTAGTGTACACTCTGGTGGATCCTCTTCTACTTCTATCCCTCTACCAATCGGTGTACCTCAGGGTTCTGTTCTCGGTCCTCTTCTGTTCTCCATCTACACTTCTTCCCTTGGCTCTCTGATATTATCTCATGGCTTTCATTACCATCTCTATGCTGATGACTCCCAAATTTACCTCTCTACCCCTGAAATCTCAACCAACATCCAGTCCAAGGTTTCAGCCTGCCTATCTGACATAGCTGCCTGGATGTCCCAACGTCATCTAAAATTTTTAACATGGCCAAAACTGAGCTTCTCATCTTTCCCCCTAAACCTACCTCTCCTCTCCCCCTTTCTCTATTTCTGTGGATGGCACTCTCATTCTCCCTGTCTCATCAGCTCTGATCCCATTCCTACCCACCTGCTTAACGCCATCTCTCCTACTCTCACCCCTTTTATCTGTCATATCCTCAATCTCTCTCTTTACACTGCGACCGTTCCTGATGCCTTCAAACATGCTGTGGTCACACTGCTCCTGAAGAAGCCTTCACTTGACCCTACCTGTCCTTCCAACTATCGACCCATCTGCCTCCTCTCCTTCCTTTCCAAGTTACTTGAAAGCGCCGTTCACCGCCGCTGCCTTGACTTTCTCTCATCTCATGCTCTTGACCCACTCCAATCTGGCTTTCGCCCTCTTCATTCAACTGAAACTGCACTTACAAACGTTTCCAATGACCTGTTCCTGGCCAAATCCAAAGGTCTCTATTCTATCCTCATCCTTCTCGATCTATCCGCCGCTTTTGACACTGTCGATCACAGCCTACTCCTTGATACGCTGTCTTCATTTGGATTCCAGGGCTCTGTTCTTTCCTGGTTCTCTTCCTACCTCTCGCTTCGCACCTTTACTGTACACTCTGGTGGATCCTCTTCCACTTCTATCCCTCTACCAATCGGTGTACCTCAGGGTTCTGTTCTTGGTCCTCTCCTGTTTTCCATCTACACTTCTTCCCTTGGCTCTCTGATATCATCCCATGGCTTTCAATACCATCTCTATGCTGATGACTCCCAAATCTACCTCTCTACCCCCGAAATCTCAACCGCCATCCAGACCCAATGTCTCAGCCTGCTTGTCAGATATTGCTGCCTGGATGTCTCATCGTCATCTGAAGCTCAACATGGCCAAAACCGAGCTTCTCATCTTTCCCCCTAAACCTATCTCCCCTCTCCCCCCTTTCTGTATTTCTGTGGATGGCACTCTCATTCTCCCTGTCTCATCAGATTGTAACCTTGGGGTCATCTTTAACTCCTCTCTCTCCTTCTCGGCTCATATTCAACAGATTGCCAAAACCTGTCGTTTCTTTCTCTATAACATTAGCAAAATCTGTCCCTTCATCTCTGAGCACTCTACCAGAACCCTTATCACCTCTCGTCTTGATTATTGTAACCTGCTTCTCAGCAGCCTCCCTCATTTTCCGCCAAAGTCGCTACGCTCACATTAGCCCCCTCCTTAAGTCACTTCACTGGCTCCCTATCCGTTTCCATATTCAGTTAAGCTTCTCTTATTGACCTATAAGTGTATTCACTCTGCTGCTCCCCAGTACCTCTCCACTCTCATCTCCCCCTACGCCCCCCTCGAGTACTCCGTTCTGTAGATAAATCTCTCTTATCCGTCCCCTTCTCCTCTACTGCTAATTCTAGACTCTGTTCCTTTTGTCTTGCTGCACCCCACGCCTGGAATAGACTTCCTGAGCCTGTGCATCTAGCCCCGTCTTTGGCCGTTTTCAAGTCCAAACTTAAAGCCCACCTCTTTACCACTGCTTTTGACTCCTAACCACTACTCACTTGCCCTGTCCTTTAACCTCACCTATTTATTCCCTTACCCTTAATTGTTCTGTCTGTTTACCTGTCTTATCTAGATTGTAAGCTCTTTGAGCAGGGACTGTCTTTTTTTGTGTATGGTGTACAGCTCTGCGTATGCTTTGTAGCGCTATAGAAATAATAAATAGTAGTAGCAGTAGTAGGAAACATAGGGGCCCTTTTACTAAAACATGTTAAAATACAGGCTTAGCAAGTTTTAACATGTGACTTTGCCACGTGCTGAGCCCATATTTTACTTGGCGGTATATTAAGGAGTTTCCTCTTTTTAATTTTTTTTTGACAGGTCCTACGCTAATTTTTTCATTAGCTTGTGGGACTTGCAAAAAAACAACATGGGAGCACTTACCGCCTCCTATTTAGGATGCACTAAGTGCTCCTATGTTAATTCCAAGTTCTCTAGTTAGCATATGCTAATCACAACATGCAATCAGTGTCTGAAATATGAAGATTCCTCTATTCAAAATGCTTTGAATTCAAATACTTTTATATGAGAAGAAAAGCAGCACTTAACATATATTCGATCCCGAAAGGGACCCATTTCACCCTTGCTTTGTCAGGGGATGTCCTTCTGTGCTACTCTTTCCGTCATACTTATCACTTCATTTCTTATCTTGCTCATGAATGGCCATTATTTAGAAGGCAGTAAAGGCTCCTGCGCTAATCGTGCAGTACTGTACCAAGCTGATTAGCGCAGAGTACTCCAGCTCTCTGCCCCTAGACACACCTCCCATGCCAAAATAAAATATTTTTTTAACACAGGAGTAGTATGCGCTGATGTCCAAACTGCCTCAGTGCATCTTGCAGAAGTGCTCTTTTCTCGACGCTTAGTAAAAGGGCCCCTCAGAGAATTACATTACATGGCTTATATTCCGCAGACACCTGACCAGTTCGACACGGATAACAACTAGAGGAATATGGGGACAGAATTCGTAATACATATTTCAAAATGTATTATCACATATTTATTCACTGCCTAAATGAATCCAGATAAAATAAAGTAATCAATTTCTTTCTAAAACCCAAATAATCAGTCTCACTTTTAATGGGACATTGGTAAAGAGTTCCATATAAACTGGCTGGGTGCTAAACCATGATAGTATCAAGGAACAGACATTTCAAATGAAAGTAGATTAAAGGATATGGAAATCTGAAAACTAATATTTGTTTTGTAGGGATGTGCACAGGGCAACATTTTTGGTTCATTAAAGCTTCTTCTCGCCAATTTTCACATTATTTGGCTCATTTCACACATTCTTTTTAAGTCATAGTTTGTGTTAAATTGATCTAAGGCACGTTAGAGAGCAGAATGTGCGCTAACAAATGGACATCCCTATTGTACTGTGTAACAAAGCAATGCCTCCTCCTGACATCTATCTGCTTTGATTTAATTAAAACTGCCTACTGAATTTTGTCATTTAATATTTTTGATTTCAATAAAGGATTTTTAATTATTCGTAAATGATATTTCTGCAATACTCTGGATGTTCTTAGTGCCCTCAGTGATATTAAGGAGATTTAAAAGTTATTTACTACACGCCCAGCTCTTTGAAATTCACAAAAATAAGCAATAAATCTGCCTCTACACTAGTATCAAGTTTTGCAGCTGGATCAATTAACGCTGTTAGTGATCTGTAACCTGTTGTTAAAATTGTCTGTAGTATCTGAAGATTGGAGGGTGGTCAATGTACTGCCGATTTTTAAAAAGGGTTCCAGGGGTGATCCAGGAAACTACAGACTGGTAAGCCTGACTTCAGTGCCAGACAAAATAGTGGAAACTATTATAAACAATAAAATTATGGAACACGTACACAAACATGGAGAATCAGCATGGATTCATCCAAGGGAGGTCTTGCCTCACCAATTTGCTTCTTTTCTTTGAAGGAATGAATAGACATGTGGATAAAGGTGAGCCAGTTGACGTAGTGTAGCTAGGTTTTCAGAAAGCTTTTGATAAAGTTTCTCATGAGAGATTCATGAGAAAATTAAAAAGTTATGAGATAGGAGACAATGTCCTTCTGTGGATTAGGAACTGGTTAATGGACAGAAAACAGAGGGTAGGGATAAATGGCCATTTTTCTCAACAGAAGAGGGGTAATAGTGGAGTGCTGCAGGGATCTGTTCTGGGGCCGGTGCTATTTAACATATTTATAAATGATCTGGAAAGCGGAACGACAAGTGAGGTGATTAAATTTGCAGATGACACAAAACTATTCAAAGCTGTCAAAACACATGTGGACTGTGAAAAATTGCAGGAAGACCGGGCATCCAAAATTTAATGTGGACAAATGCAAAGTGATGCATATTGATAAAAATAATCCAAATCATAGTTACCTGATGCTAGGGTCCACCTTAGGAGTCAGCACTCAAGAAAAAGATCTAGATGTCACTGTAGACAATACGCTGAACTCTTATGCCCAGTGTTTGGCAGTGGCCAAAAAAGTAAACAGGATGTAGGAATTAGGAAAGGGATGGTTGTCGCCCTTTATCTTGACCGATCATTGAGGCGGATCTGGCCTAAAATCGGGCTCAGCCAAAACATCACGTTGATAGCTGATTCCGGGCTATATCGGGTCACCGCTCACACATCGCGCTTCCTTTCGCTTGTACATCGCGCTTCCTTTCTGTGGCCGCTGGACTCCTTTCTGGTGTCTTTCCCTGCATGCCTCCCTGCCTGAGCATGGTTCCGGCGCTGCATCCTTCAGTTTCCATTTCTGCGTTGCAGAGGAGGAGCCTCATCTCGACATTAATCAGCTGTTCCTTGGAGTTGGAGTGATGGAGGTCCCTGGCTGGAGTGGTCTGGCGGTTGAGGCTGTGGAGGACGACCGTTGGTCCGTCATGGCTGCGTCGCTGTAGATGTTTGTCTCCAACTTCATTTGTTCCATCTGGGCCCTGCTGCAGTCCCGAATTGGGGATCATCTTGCTAGTCTTTTCTGTGTCAGCCTGGTTTTTCATCTCTCTCCTTGGCCCGCCAGGACCTTCGCTGGTCATCTTTGTCTTTTTTTTTCCCTTCCTTTCCTGTTCTCCCACTGTAATTACTAAAATGTATTTATTTTGATTTATTTTAATTAGTTCATTGTAAGCCGCTTTGGGGCTGTAACACTATGGCAAAAGGCAGGGTATAAATGTACTGAAATAAATAAATAACACCAAGAATAATATATTGCCACTGTATCATTCCAAGGTGAAATATCTCAAAAAACATATAGTGGAATTAGAAAATGTTCAAAGAACAATGACCACAATGATGAAAGGCTAAAGCGGTCAGGACTTTTCAGCTTGAAAAAGAGACAGCTGAGGAGAGATATGATTGAGGTCTAAAAAATCTTGGGTAGAGTAGAATGGGTAAAAGTGAATCAATTTTTCACTCTTTCAAAAAGTACAAAGACCAGAGGTCACTCAATGAAATTATATGGAAATAATTTTAAAACAAAACAAATAGGAGGATTTTTCTTTTCACTCAAAGAATAATTAAGTTCTGGAACTCATTGCTGGAGGTTGTGGTAACAGAGGTTAGCGTGTCTTGGTTTAAAAAAGGTTTAGACAAGTTCCTGGAGTAAAAGTCCATAGTCTGTTACTGAGCTGGACATGGGGGAAGCCACTACTTGCCCCAAGATTGGTAGCTTGGAATGTTGCTACTAATTGGGATTCTGTCATGTACTTGTGGCCTGGATTAGCTACTGTTGGAAGCAGGATACTGGGCTAGATGGACCATTGGCCTGACCCAGTATGGCTATTCTTATGTATGTATGTTCTTAATTGCAATATTGAACAAATTAACATTAAGTTTTCTTCGACAGTAATAAGACTGAAAAATGACTTTTTGTTGTGTAGGAAGAACCAATACCCATTTTTAGAAACTGAAATGATCATAAGACTAAAGAATGGAGGCACTTCTTCCAATGAATCACACACACACATCTGCCAAAGCTGTCTTAACTGATCTTGACACGTCTGTTTTGCTTTGCATTTTAGTAACAAGTGAATAAAGATACATTTCAGATAACGTGAAGTCTTCGTTGCAATACATATTAGAAAGAAAAATCTCAGAAGGGATTCCCAGCAATCGGATCTTTCCAAAAAGGCCGCTAATATTCTCTATATACAATATTAGCCTTATCACAAGCCCAAGCAAGGAAAGCAATATGCTGTTTATTTTCGTGTATTCCTCCCTCAGACTGTGTTTTTCCCTCTTGAAATCTACAGCTTTTGTCTTCCTGTAGCATCAGTGAGTGGGTCGGCTCTGAGACACACTTACTCTCTTGTCACAATCAAACAGCTGTAACAAGAATCTCCCTGACCACTGACATGGCTATGGTTCATTAGAGACAACCACAACTGACCCACAACTGACCCAGAAGATGCTGGAAGTGCAGGAGTGTTCAATATGGCAATGAAGGATTAACACCGGAAACAAGGAAAAAGGAAGCTCAAGACCTCATAGATAAGTAAACCATGACACAAGAAATAGAAAACAAGGCAATCTTGGAGGGGGGAAGCTTATGTGTATATATAGTTACCAGCACATATAACATGGTTTAACAGGTTGCATGTTTTCTGGCAAATACTTAAATGAGCAAAGAACAGCAGATGGTGCCACATTAACAACTGGAAGCTGTACTTACACAAGAGGCTTGGGCCTGATAATAAGCCAGGTGGTCACCACATAAATTCAGAGATGGGTAGTAACAAAGTACTTGTACTTTGTTACAGTAATTCAGTACTTTTACTTGTAACAAGTACATTTTTTTACAATACTTTTTACTTGTAACTCATTACAAATAAGCTGTACTTTTGTACTTAGTAACAAAGTACAAGTTAAGAAAGTATTTTTTTAAAGTATTTTTCTTTACCTCTGCTTCTCCCCCTAAGGCGCTTGCAGCTGATTGGGCCCGAACGTCCGGTTCCCAAAAACAGCTGAGCTGGAACCAGATGTTCGGGCCCAGTCAAATGCAAGCCTGCATCTGACGTCACCTCACACGCCAGGAGTGTAAGTCATCCTGCCAGCACGTTTCGAAAAAACGCACCTTTCCACTTGCATGCAGTGCCACAGCAGCCACGAATCAAGGAGCGCTGGGATCATCGTCATCGTCGTGGTGCTATGTTGTCTGCCCTAACACGACTGCTGAGGTGAGCCAACCCGAGCCCCACAGTTCAGCCTCAGCCACCCGCACACCTTACCACAAGAAAAGGAGGTATGAATAACTGGTTGATGCCACTCGACAATGTCCTTCTCCTTCAGGCAGCACTGTGGTGCCCCAGAAGGCCCAGAGTTCTCAGGCACGGCCTGGTGCAACCCCACTGTTCGGCGCTGTGTGTTCTGACTCTGCTGGCTGTGAGGTAAGGAATGGTTCCATTTTGCGGCACTGTTTGTTCTGTGCTGGCTGTCCTAAATTTTTAGGTTTTAGCATTGGTTCTAGTGTGGCTTTAGGAGCCTCAGTTGTCTGGATCAACAGTCAGATTCCTGTTAATGATATTGATGGAGTGCAGGATAATGCCTTTCGGGAAGACACAAGTTTCTTCTGGATATAGAGACCATCTAAAAGTGGCTGCAGACAGGGTATGCAGTGTAGAATCGTTTATCTAATATTTAAGGTGAACAAGGTGCCTCCTTATTTCCTTAATCCAATAAGATGGTACACTGTGTTTGTGTGTTTGGGGGGGGGGGGGGGGGGGAGAACAGCAGCAAGATGGTCATGACAAGTGGAGGTCATCAAGGGAAGCAAAAGTGAGATTTCAGACTTGGGGGAGAGAGAAGCAAGGGAAACATGGAGGTGATACCAGACCTTGGTAGGGGGGAGGGATGAGGGAAAAGGGAAGCACGACGTAAATGCTGGACATGTTGCTTGGCACCATTGGGAGGTGGTGTGGCTTCATTTCAGTTTCAGTCACAAACAGAAGAAAATGTTGCAGGTCTGCTATCTAGTTTCTGAGTGGTCCAATTTGTTAAGAATACTTTTTACTTTGTAGTAAAAAAAAAAAAGTAGTTTTAAGAGCTGTACTTTATTAACTTTACTTTAGTATTTTTGGGGGATAAGACTTTCTACTTTTACTTCACTACTTTTGAAGCCAGTACTTTTACTTTTTACTTAAGTACTTTTAAAAAGTAACAAACCCGTTTCTGCATAAATTTAAGCACTGGCCCAGTGTTTAATTTTATATTTATATATAGCAGCACTATTCTGCCCTGCAATGGCAAAGGAAGCAAGTGTTTCGGTAAAAAGAGGCCCTTGCTTCCATTTGCCATTACATGGCATCATTTTGGTGCCCTTTTTTAGCGTGTGTTAAGCCAGCAATTATTAGCTGGTTAATATCTGGCCATTTAGAAGTTAAATGGCCTGACATTAGCCTTATAATATTTCAAAATACACCGAGACAAGCAAGTAATTTATTTGATATCTACTAGCAAAGACATAACTTGTCTAGAAAATGATACCCTTTGTATTTTACATCAATCTTGACCAAAATAAAATATTATTTTTGTTTTATTAAAGTAAACATAGGGCTAGATTTACTAAAGTCCTGTACTAACATGCCTTAATATATGTTAATTATCATATCACATTTTATGCAATCGAGCCTGTTTACTAATAATAGCCTCTAGTAGTCCCCCTTGCCAAGCATCTGAGTTTACCGTATATCCTCTAGATATTTAATTTCCTTAAGAACATCATTTAGAAGATTCTATGGATGAAAAATATTCAGCAAGGTTCACAAATAAAATAATAATTTCCTACCTTAAAAATTATAGCTCACAGTAACATAGTAGATGAAAATTAAAGTCCAAGTGGCTCATTCAGTCTGCCCAGATATTAGTTTTAAGGGTAGTCTTGATTAACCACAAAACATTTTTAAACATTTAAGCAGAGAACAAAAATAACATATAGTCAAAGTCACCATAAGACCTTTAGATTTGGGGAGTCCACGTTCTAGACCCAACTCCACTACCTATGGCTCACCCCAATAGTCACCTTCTTACTATTTTAGGTAATATAGTACAATTATTCATTCACATGGTATATTTCCAGGCAAATAATAAAATTTTCCCATCGAGAGGTGTAGAGGAGAAACAGAATGTTTCACTTTTCAAATGAACATACAAAAAATTATATTCAAGTTCTGGTATCACATCAATAACAGCAACACAAATCTCTCCACTGTCAGACACTATCCAGCTTATTTTCAAAAGAGAAGGACGCCCATCTTGCGACACAAATCGGGAAATGGGCGTCCTTCTCTCGCAGGCGCCCAAATCGGTATAATCAAAAGCCGGTATTGGGCGCCCCCAACTGCAGTCCGTCGCAGGGACGAACAAAGTTCATGGGGGTGTGTCGGAGGTGTAGCGAAGGCGGGACTGGGGCGTGTTTATCGGCCGAGGAGAAATGGGCGTCCCTGGCGAGAATTTGGTCCGCTTTATTTGGTCCCTTTTTTTTTTAGGTCCAAGTCACAAAAAAGTGCCCGAACTGCCCAGATGACCACCAGAGGGAATCGGGGATGACCTCCCCTTACTTCCCCAGTGGTCACTAATCCCCTCCCACCCAAAAAAAAACAACTTTAAAAACTTTTTTGACAGCCTCTATGCCACCCTCAAATGTCATACTCCGGTCCATCGCAGCAGTATGCAGGTCCCTGGAGCAGTTTTAGTGCGTGCAGTATACCTCAGGCAGGCGGACCCAGGCCCACCCTCCTACCTGTTACACTTGCGGTGGAAAATGGGAGCCCTTCAAAACCCACTGTACCCCACATGTGGTTGCCCCCCTTCACCCCTTATGGCTATGGTAGTGGTGTATAGTTGTGGGGAGTGGGTTTGGGGGGGTTTGGGGGGCTCAGCACCGAAGGTAAGGGAGCTATGCACCTGGGAATAATTTCTGCAGTCCACTGCAGTGTCCCCTAGGGTGCCCGGTTGGTGTCCTGGCATGTGAGGGGGACCACTGCACTACAAATCCTGGCCCTCCCACGACCAAATGCCTTGGAGTTGTTCGTTTTTGAGATGGGCGCCCTCGGTTTCCATTATCAGCGAAAACCGAGAGCGCCCATCTCTACAGCCGGCAATCTCAGCATTTAGGTGGACCATCTCTAAGATCGACCGAAATGTTGAGATTTGGGTGCCCCCAACTGCATTATCGAAATGAAAGATGGACACCCATCTTGTTTCGAAACTGGATATAGTGGTAAAAGAGAAAAACACCAAAACAACATCGATTATAGAGGTGTCAGTCCCAAGCGATTACGTGGTAAATCGCATGAAGCTCCTCAAGTACCAAGAAATGCAGTTTGAGATCAAGAAAATGTGGCAGAAAGACACAGAAACATTTCCCATCGTTTTAGGTGCTATAGGCTTGATTTTAAAAAAAACCCCAAAACAAACAAACAAACACACTTCCAAGCACACCTGGATAAGTTGCCTGTACATATTACATCTTATAAACTTCAGAAAGACGCTCTCTTTGGCACAATGCAAGTCCTACAGTGAGTGTTAGCAGTAAATTTGAGAGACTGAGATCATATTCCACATGCTCTGGTTTAAGAGTGAGACTCATTCCTCCCATGGTATGCACAAAACTAATGCAAAGTTAAGTACAAGCATTTTTTTGCTATATAGTTTGCTATAAATATGAAGACAGTTAATACATAGAAGCAAAAAAAAGCATTTTGGGCTTTTAAGCCTTGAGCATTTTTAAGCCTATTGTGGTTTCTTGAGGCTTTTTTCTCCATTTTTAAAGAAATTTAAGAGTGATGTGTTGTTTGTTCACGATTCTTTAAGGATCCCTTACTCTGAGTTTTTGTTGAATGCACAAAATTAACCTATTTGGAAAAATTGCACCATACCATACCAGCACCAACTACAAGAAGTCAAACTGCACCAACCCTACCTATGAAAAGTTAGTCTACAACATTTACAGTACAGTCAGGGAAAGAGAAGAAAACAGACTGCTAAGATTCTTCCACAGAACCTACATGTTAACAAGATCTCTCACCCCAGTTACCCAAAGAAAATAGAGACCATCACCTAGCAAATAACAAGATACTATAAGTCAGGAAAAAAAATGAAATGGAAAAACAAAGAAACTCAATGTCAAAAGCAGTGGAGAATTGAAGAAAGAAACAAACATATTTCTTCTTGTACTGAACAAAATACAAATAAATGCACATTTTCAAAGCTAACATATTTCACTATCTACAAAATGAAAATGTCTTTTGTACCTTTGTTGTCTGATTGTTTTATTTTTCTACTAGGTCTGACCCGGTCTCTCTTTGCCATGTCCTCTAGCTGATCTTCTCCCTGGCCCTTTCCAGGGATCTCTCTTCCATCTTCAGTTCCTTCCCATTCACCTCTACACCTGTCTCTGACAGTGGTCCTTCTTTTTTCTTTAAGTGACTTGCCCAGAGTCACAAGGAGCTGCAGTGGGAATCGAACCTAGTTCTCCAGGATCAAAGTCCGCTGCACTAAACACAAGGCTACTCTCCACTTGTAAGAACATAAGAACTGTCATAATGGGCCAGACCAAAGGTCTATCAAGCCCAGAATCCTGTTTCTAACAGTGGACAATCCAGATCTCAAGTAATTGGCAGGATCCCAAAAAGTAGTAAGATTCTGTGGTTTTCCCCAGATCCACCTTAATAATGGTTTATGGGCTTTTCTTCCAGGAACTTTTCCCAATCTATTTTAAAACCCCTCTATGCTAACTGCTTTCACTGTATCTGCTGGAAAACATGCACATGAATTTTTTTAGGTCCCATGAACAGAAAGATTATATAGCTCTCCTAAGGCAGCACCAGGCACTGAATAGGTGGTCACAAATACATAAAAATAAAAAAATGTCTATGTATTTATATTTTTAAATCTTTTTTATTTTATTGAGTTTTAAGGAATATAATATCATACACAAGAGACTTAAATAACTCCAAATCACAGGTAATAGGGCCATCTAAATTAAATACAGTACAAGAAATCAAAATGCATTAGGACAAGAGGCAAATAACCTATCTATAGTCTCAAAGATTGCAAAATTAATGAGAGAAAGGAAAAACAAACAGAAAAAAACCCCATAAACAGAAAACAGTCTAAAACAATTGTTTTAATCACTTAGGGCCCTGTTTACTAAGCCGCACTGTAATCGTGCAAACATTTTAGCTCATGCTAAAAAGTTTGTGTGCCTACAGTGTGGCTTAGTAAACAAAGCCCCTAATTACAAGCCAGCTAGTTGTTACTCCATCTCTAATAGCACCACCCACAGCAACCCCATTCGTTTGAGCTTCAATCAAGGCTTTCAATTGAAAAGGGATTTTTTTAATCCTGTCTTCCAGCATGCTTAATTACATATTTCCTGGAAAAGCAGTAATGCCCACAGACAGAGGTACAGAATGGAGTTTTGAAAACTCCCTTCTTAAGCTCTGTTTTCAAGGTGATAAATCAGGATATATATAAATCTTTTGGCCACAATAAAGTATCAAACACTCCATAAAAAAAAAGACAAACAATCAGAGAGACTCTGAAAAGTAGCCACTAATGTTGATCTATTGGTGGTTTCCTCTAACAAAAGTCTCTAAGATCTCCATCAAATGTCTTCCAATTGTCAAATCTGTCATATCCCTCAACTTCTTTACCAACCAAGGGGTCCTTTTACAAAGGCTCACTGAAAAATGGCCTGTGGTAGTGTACACACATGTTTTGGGCGCACACAGAATCATTTTTAGCGCATCTGTAAAAAATGCCTTTAAAAAATGTTTTGTCAAAAATGGATGTGCAGCAAAATGAAAATTGCTGCACATCCATTTTAGGTCTGAGACCTTACCGCCAGCCATTGGCCAAGCAGTAAAGTCTCACTCAGTAACCGGGCAGTAATAACTTATGCGCATCAAATGCCACTTGGCGCACGCCCAATACACATGTCTGAAATAAAAATGATTTGATTTTTCAAGCGTGTGTATCAGATGCAAGCCAAAAATGAAATTACTGCAAGAGCCACGTGGTAGCTGGCGGTAACTCCATTTTGGTGCGTGTAGACGCTTACGCGGCTTAGTAAAAGGGCCCCTCGGGGACATAATAGGCCCTAGTAATTGTTGGGATTGCACTAGATTCCAAATGCAAAACCTGCATACAATATTGTTTCAAAAGGAGACATCACATTGCAGCAAGGGAAACTTAAAAATCTCGAATTGTTGACCCTCACAACATTCTCAGCTCTTCATCAATGCTGAATTAGCATTTTCCAAATCACTCGATCAATTTTTTTTCCATGCCCCTCATCTCTCTCCCTAACCTGGAGATCTTCTCTACCATTTCACCAGAAAACCTACAGAATTAGGATAAATACCCAGAGACAGCAGATCTCATCCTGGCCACCAATCTCCAAATGTCAAGATTTGTAACCTCTTTAGGAGGAAACAAGGGAATAGAACTTCCTATCAACAAAGTATCTGAGAACACCTCTGGTTTAAGAGAATTACTGGAAGATGTTACAAATTCCCCAACAGGAAGGATTTTAACTTTCCACCCCTTCTCTTCAAGGTGGCAGATGGAATAATCAAGAATGTTGCAATGCTGTCTGAATTAGTGGAGTCCGAACAAGATAACTCACATAAACCACCAACCCTGGTCACTCCTTCAGCGTGAAGAATTATCTCCAAAGCTGACAATTTTATGTGGTGAGGGTGCAACGAATAGGATGGTGAGAAAGAGGATGGGTGCTTTTTGGATATCCCAAAGTTTAACGGCAATGAAAAGGGAAAAAAGGTTGAAAAGGATGTAGAGGAAGTATAGAAGTAGACCGTTCGACCACTCCTAAAGTCAGCATTAATTGCACAGGGGCTACATTTTCCTAGCTTCTCTGGTGGTGAACTCTTCTCCCTTCGCTAAGACCTGAAAAACGCAAACCCTGCTGTGATCTCTTCCTGCTTCACGGACACTGGGGTTGACCCTGGACTGGTGATAATGAGGCTGCACCAACATCTCAGCTCTGAGTGATTTATGCCTCGTGGTGGTGGGGTTCCTCTGTCTAGTCATGTAGCTAAGCCACCCAATGAAAGAAGAACCTGGGACTGTACAAAGAATATAAAAGGTAACTTCTGAGGTACAGAGCCTAAAGGTCCTGAGGAAAAGATCTCTATTTTGGCTTTACAATAGAAAAAGTTTTTAGCAGCAGCCTGAACCCAAGGACTTCTTCTGAATGCATCCTCCTCTCAAGTACCATTATGGTACTTCTTATGTAGTTAAGATTTCTTCTGTAAAAAGTAGCTCAGACACGGGAAACATTAACCAGTGGTTAAAAATAAGGAAACTTGCTAAAATTATTTTTTAGATGTCATGTCACAAAGTAAAAAAAAAAGTAAAAAAAAAAAAAAAGCTTTGTTTCATCAAGCATAAAGAAAACCCTGTATATATCAAAATCACTTGCAGAAGAATAAGGGAAGCTCTATGACTGTGGCAGCATTCTGGCATACACTTTTGCTAGCCTGAAATATTATAGGTTCCTCCTCCGACAAGCTCCAAAATATCTTTGCCAGGTGGCAATAAATAACTTTGTTGTTTTTGTGCTAAGAAAAGCTAGTGAATATCTTCTTTTACACCGGTTGCTAGATAAAATCTATATGCTTGCTTCTAGTACTTTCCAGAGGACAAAATGATATGGGAAAATCGCACTCACACTGATAAAAAGATCAGTCAGTCATATACCTTTTTCTTTTGTTTTCAATAATTAATATTAAAAACAGAGAGCCCAATATTAAAAAGAAAGCAGAACGCCCTCCCGCGGGAGGTGGTGGAAATGAAAACGGTAACGGAATTCAAACATGCGTGGGATAAACATAAAGGAATCCTGTTCAGAAGGAATGGATCCTCAGGAGCTTAGCCGAAATTGGGTGGCAGAGCCAGTGGTGGGAGGCGGGGCTGGTGGTTGGGAGGCGGGGAAAATGCTGGGCAGACTTATACGGTCTGTGCCAGAGCTGGTGGTGGGAGGCGGGGCTGGTGGTTGAGAGGCAGGGATAACGCTGGGCAGACTTGTACGGTCTGTGCCCTGAAGAGGACAGGTACAAATCAAGGTAGGGTATACACAAAAAGTAGCACATATGAGTTTATCTTGTTGGGCAGACTGGATGGACCGTGCAGGTCTTTTTCTGCCGTCATCTACTATGTTACTATATTTAACTCCTAAAATGAGCTTGTAAGTTAGGTTCGAAAGGGGCACTTTTATTAAAGGCCGTTAGTTCCTTAACATACAGTTAGTGATAACCAACAGGCTACCACAGAAACCTGTTTTGCAGTATTTGCCGGTTTGCGAGCACTAACCCATATAATTATCGATTTTTCAGAAGTATTTTTCAGACAGGGAATGTCATGGGTGGAAAGTTGGCATTTCCTGTGTCATCTGGTTAGCGTGTTGATTAGCATGTGCAAAACTGGATAAAGCAGAATTAACATAGGAGCACTCGGTGTCTCCTAAATAAGAGGCTGTAAGTACTCCTGCATTTATATATTTTTTTACAGGTACCACACACTAATGAGAATATTAGCAAATGACCTGCAAATTATAAAAAAACAAAAGTGTCACATTAAATCTGGGAAAATCCTGTGTTAAAATGCATTAAGGCTCTGAGAAAGAGGCCTTCTTGGCCTCTATGACTCTTCCTACTTTGTTAGCGGGGGAGGCTGAGCAGTTATCCAAACCTATAGAACTAGATGAGGTACTTTGGGCTATCAAGGGCCTACCCCCTAATAAGACACCAGGGCTAGACGGATTTTCTAACAAATTCTATGAGATATATGGTACATATCTAGCGCCCATATTACTTTTGAGCGCTTGATGGAGTGCAGGAAATCCCATATACATGGCGCCTGGCAGCTATTACTGTGTTACTAAAACCAGCAAAGAACCAGGCTCAGTGTGGGTCATATAGACCAATATCGCTTCTGGACACTGACTACAAAAGTTTGACAAAAATAATGGCCATCGGCTGCTCGGCTTATTTATGTTGATCAAGCCGGTTTTATATCTGGTAGGCAAACTTTTCATAATATTCGCTCTCCCTTGCATATCATCCAATGGGTTCATGAATATCGAGTTCCTGCAATTCTACTGTCTATTGATGCTGAAAAAGCATTTGACAGGGTTTACTGGCCTTTTTTTGTTTTCGGTGCTCCAGAAAATGGGATTTGGGTTCTGCAGTGTCCCCTCTCCTATTTGCTATCTCCATAGAGGCCTTGGCGTAGTTAGTGCAAGCTACATCTGACATTCGGTGAATCTCAAGAGGGGGACAAGAGCATAAAATTATGCTTTTTGCTAATGATGTTTTGTTGGCATTGACTGAACCTGCAGAGTTGCTGGCGGGGGTTTCCCAGCAGGGCCGTGCTGATGCAGTAAGCGAGGTAAGCGCCGCAGGGGGGCGCTTGCCTTCGAGGGGCGCCACTGCCCTGCCGTCCGTCTGCTCACTTGCAAAATCTTTCACCTGAACTTGTGATTCTCCTATCTCCGCTGCCCTCCCCTTTTCATGCAAAGGAGCTGTATTAATCACCTGAACTTGTGATTCTCCTATCTCCGCTGCCCTCCCCTTTTCATGCAAAGGAGCAGTATTAATTGAGGCAGGCACGCTCTTCAAGTTACGTAAGAATACAACCAGATTGCTATTTATGCTTCAGTTTGGGGCTAGCTCCTCAGTCAGGGTGAGTTTCAGAGCTTGAAACAGCATTCAAATTAAAGAGAACCTGAAATTTTAAAAGTGCTAAAAATAAGTTTTAAAAGTATTTGCCTTAAATCTAATTGCAGAATTCAGGTGCTGGGAGTCTGTACTTGGTTGTCATATGCTCAGATTTGTTTAAATGATATGCAAATTAGTCCGGTGTTTTTCACTAAACATTCCCATGAGTGTCTGTATGTTAATCTGCATTCAAATAGAGCTCTGATTGGATGATCAGCTTCTGTTAAGAAATCTGCCTGGGAAGTGAACAGAGTGAGAGCTGTCCTTTGCCAAGAGAGACATCCAGCTGTGACTTCCTGTGTTTGTTGACTGAAGTTATAAAAGAGTGCCTGATTGTGGTAAATGAGAAAATATAAGTGAAAAGAGATTGGTGGCGATTGAAGTTTCTCTAGTGAGAAAAGGATCTGAATATTTCAGGATTACTTGAAGTTTATGAAGAATAGAAAAGGGTGAATTTCAGTTTAAGAGAGTTTAAATCCTATAAGCTATATAAAGGCTAGGTAGATTTAAGTGACTGTAAGCAAGGAAACCTTAATATTTGATCTGAAATAAATATTTGATCTGAGATAGTTGATCAGAGATAAATGTTTGATCTGAATTATATCCTTTGGTGCAAAGGAGATTAGAATGCAATCGAGTGTTTCTTTCTGTTTACCAGTACAGTCAAATAATTCCATTCCACTTAAATAATTTTTTGTTATATATATGAGGGAGTAGTATCTGGATTTATTGTAAATCAAATTGATTCCATTCACAGGAATTCATATTCACCTTCATGCATTCATCCGATATTATCTTTTAAGGATGAAGTTTTATTTTATGTTCACTCTGTCTCTTGTGAGCTGAGCACAGTTAGTTTCCTCGGCTGGCACGACTACATATTAGAGGTATTTTGATACTGTGTGAAGTTTTACCACAGACGGGTGACATATATAAAACATTCTCCTTGGATAGGATGTGATATGTGAAAATACATTTTGCTTTAATGAAATTGCTAAACTTTAGAGTCAGAGACTTATCAATGAGGGATACATACAGTGCTATTTTTTCCTGAGGTCCGGCTTACTTGCCTGCTCCCTTCTGTTCCTGCTCTGCTGGACGGGGGGGGGGGGGGGGGGGGGGCCAACCGATAGTCTGCAGGGAGGCACCAGAGACCCTAGGCACGGCCCTGTTTCCCAGCTATTAACCTGTTACGGAGAGATCTCTGGTTTTAAAGTAAATATGACCAAATCAGATATTTTGAACCTTAGCTTGGGGGGCCCCGCAGTCCTGCAACTTCAGCAACACTTTCCCTTTTTGTGGGCAAGAAAACATATTAAATACTTAGGAATTTCTGTGACAGCCCAACTGGCGGGGTTATATCATGCTAATTTTCCGGCCAAACTCACTCAACTGTTAGCTGAACTGGATTGGTGGGAGAGCCTAACACTCACATGGATGGGAAGGATCCAGGCAGTTAAGATGATGTTGCTGCCCAAATTGCTCTACTTATTTATGGCGCTTCTTCTTTCCATATCACAATGGGTTTTTTTGTCGGCTAAATAGGAGAATCTTTGCTTACACATGGAGGAAGCGTCCACCCAAAGTGTATCAGCTCAAACTTAAGGGGGGTATGGGAGTGCCCCATTTTGAGCTCTATTTTAAAGCAGCCCAACTGCGTATCTTAGCTGATTGGATGCTGGGTGGTATGAAAAAGTGGGAGCAGCACTGTCTTGGTGTTGTTCCTGTATGGGTAATCCAGTGACTCCCAAGGAGGGACCTTCTCCGCCTGGCCAGGATATCCCCTTTAGTAGTCAGTTATCCATTACAAACATGGCATAAGGTGCATGGGAAATTCCTTCCAGACAGGAATTACCATCTCTCTACAGTTATACAATACACCCCCTCCTTTGCTCCAGGGTTACAGGATCAGGTTTATAAGAGGTGGGCCTGCAACAGCTTGTGATCCCTGGGACAGATTTGGGAGGAGGGGGAATATGTCCCCTTGACCATCAAATAGGGGGCAAGGCTTAAATCGAGGTCAGTGCTCAGGCCTAAAAGGGGCCTAAAGAGCTGCGCGAAAAATAAAGAAAACTTGAAAAGCCAAAAATCTAATAAAATAAAGGGAAAGGCACTAAAAAACTATGAAGAGAATGAGAGAAATTAAGGAAAACCTTGCATGGGAAGGCACTGAAAAAATATCTGTTAATATGCGCTGAAGAGAGACTATGAAGATACAACTTCTCAGCTCTGCGGGGAAAAACAGATGGCGAAACCTGTGCGCCAAGAAGTGGGACACTGCTAGAATTTTCTACATACTATATATGCTAGGTAGCATCTACACGGAGCTCCAACGCATGATGCCACCCAGATATGAGAATACTAACGGCCTGCTTGTCCTAAGAGAGTATATATTAAACAATTCTGGGGACAAACTATACCCCTGTGGTACCTCATATTCCACTGACCAAGGAGAACACTTACTATCTCATCTAACTTTCTGTGTTTGTTCTAGGAAAAAGGATCTACATTTTCCAACTACTGTAATAAAATCACAAGAAGAAATGTATCAAATGCAGCCTGGAGATCCAACACCATAATCAACCCTCTGCGCATTCCTTCTACAAGACTCATAGATATGGTCTCTACTCCATACTCTGCACAAAAGCCCATCTGTCTAATTGCTAGCCCACCCACCCTTTCTATATGTAGTGGCAAAGTGGAGTGAAACAAATTCTTAACTGCACATGTATAGACCTCCAAACTCCACAGAATTGACACTAAAAGAATATGCCCTTTAAAGATTTCCACTCTGTTTTGAAAAATATTACTATTGCTGTTTTTGAAACAAAACATTCTGCATTTTGAGTTTTAGCTGCTAAATTACGGAACAATTTGCCTCTGCTATTGTGAGCTAAACAATCATTTACAAAATTCATGACTGGCTTAAAAACTTATCTGTCAAACAAGCTTTTGGAAACCGGTGATCAGGTTCTGGGACAGGGTGTGAATCTTAAATTATGAGTTACTAGGATTAAAATGTTTTTAATCTATGTATTTCTTTCTTTTTTTGTTTTCATTATCTTTCATGAAGGTATGATTGAACCTATTCTATCCTATCTGGAAATTGGTGTTCTTTCTGTTCTTTAAACAAAAAAAAATATTTCAAACCACTCTGACCTGCTGATCTCCATATCAGAAAAAGTATATGAATCTATCCGAAATGGAAAAGTTGCACTGGGCAGACCATGTGGACCATTGTGGTCTTTAACTGCCCATCCCAAGGACAAAGATGATAATTGCTGTTTTCAGGCACCGCAATTATTTGGGAAAGAAGGAACTCAGTGATGAATGAGCTTATCTTAGATGGGACCCATGCCAAAAGGATTCTGCTGCTGCTGCTGCCTGCTTGTGCTACACACCTGCTTCCCAGCGACAGCCACTTGGCTGCAATGGACTATTTGTAGCCCTTTGCTGAGACACCATTGTAAGTCCTGGCCCTGGTGATGTCATCAGGGAATGGAGGCTTATCTTGACAGGACCCAAGCTGATGGGGCACATGCCAACTAAGGAGCAAGAGGGCACTCTGGGAGAAACTTGGCCTAGCATGTACTGCCTTGGGGAAGGTCTTCCTGGACTTGTTACATACTACTACTAATCATTTCTATAGCGCTACTAGATTACTCAGTGCTGTACATTATATGCAGATACGCTTTCTGTCCCTAGTAGGTTCATTTTTTTGCACCTGGGGCAATGGAAGGTTAAGTGACTTGCCCAGGGTCACAACGAGCTGCAGTGGGAATTGAACCCAATTCCTCATGATCTCAATCCACTGCACTAACCATTAGGCTACTCCTCCATTCCATATTTTGCTATTCAGATGACTATGGGATATGGACATTATGGGCACTTTTCTTACCGAGAAGATACTCTGGTTGTTTCTTTATGTTTTTTCCTTCATGTTGAGATTTGATTACTAAAAGTATTTTTAGGCATTTTTTGATGTCTAATCATTGTATCCCATCTGTTGCCAAAATACAGTTTGTTGAAAGTAGATATTGTTCCTTTTACATTGCTGGGCTTATGAATAAACATGTGACTGATCTCAGGCTTACACCTGATACTCTTAGATTTAAGAAACAACTTGATACTCTTTGCACATAGGCTTTTGGCAGTTGCTGTTAGTACTAATTGATAATGGTGACTCAGATATACACCACTCCCTCGGTATAACATGCTACTTCAGAACCATAACTAGGACGCCTAATAACGAAGGTCACATTATAATAAGAGGCATGTGCATACATGTACGCATTAGCTTGCCAATACCTGATGAAAGACTCAATTTAATTTTTTAAATAATTTTAATGAATTCAAATAAAATTTACAATAGCGTAACAGGAGGAGGAGGAGTGGCCTAGTGGTTAGAGCACCTGTCTTAGAATTCAGAGGTGGCCAGTTCAAATCCCACTGCTGCTCCTTGTGATCTTGAGCAAGTCACTTAACCCTCCATTGCCTCAAGTACAAACTTAGATTATGAGCCCTCCAGGGACAGAGAAATACCCGGTGTACCTGAATGTAGCTCACTTTGAGCTACTACTCAAAAGGTGTGAGCAAAATACAATAAATAAATAAAAGACTGGAAATCAAACTTACAATACACAATAGAGGGTGTTATTATTACATAACCTCTGTATTGTAGCAAATAAAGAACCTTTTTATGAAAGCAATCAAAATAGTGTAGAATGTAAATGTAGTACATGTTCACAATGAAAAATCCATAATTTGCGACTGGGTCTTCAAATCGTAGAATGCTTCTCAGCTGCATAACTTTGACAGGTTCTAAATCCTGAGTTTCAATCCATTTTTAGAGCAGTCTCTACTGCATGTACTGCGTCAGACGAAGTTGGAATAAAATCATCCACTTCAGGTAACTCGAGTGCCTCACCTTCGTCTGAAGCATTGTCCACATGTTGACATGAATTTACCAACTCAATAATTTCAGCATCACTTAGCTCATGTGCAATGGGGCAAATTTGTTCACATTCGTGGTCCCCGCACATCCAGGATTCAACATTTGCAGGTAAAAAATCTACTCCAAGCCATTATAAATTATTTCATGTTAACATGATGGAAACAATGAGGATTTTGGTACTTCTCAATGCAAAGAGGTGTAAGTTTGTTGGCTGCCTGTTGCATTGATGCAGAACAATATGGTTAGTCTATTTTTGGCTTATTTCAATCCTTCTTTAGCGCTAGTGTTTTACCTGACAACATTTTATAGAATATTCCAATCTCAGCATTGTAGACCTGTTCTTTTGTGTAATTTCCAGCCTCGATAATTCTTTCAGTTTCTTTGGGTAGGATCGAGCAGCTTGCTCATCTGAAGATCTTTTTTCACCTGCAATTGCTCCTTGAGATATCCCGCGCCTTCGCTGTTATGTCCATAGCCAACCATCCTTGCTCTGAAATGACTGGACTAGGCGTTGTTCTCAGACAAATATCTCTGCTTGCATGCATATCATATGCCCTGAAATTGGAATGTGAATAGTGCCGAATCCAAGTCCGCATCTTGTGCTAACCATGCACTTTTCTTTTGAGACCACATTCTTTGCTGATTTTGTGCAGTCATGGTCTTGGTCAATTTTTCAACCATCCACACAAAGTTGATTCTGAAACATATACATTTCTGGAGACGTTTGCTTGTGTTTCACCATTATCAATGTGCTTTATTGCTCTTAGTTTCTCTTCCAATGTATATGATTTGTGCTTCAACAAACTGAAACCATGCTTGAACCAGAAGGGTGCATCAACCATGTGCACTGGAACGGAATGCATTGACCATGTGAGCCAGAAGGGCGCTTCAACCAAGACAGCTGGGACTGCACATCAATCACACAAAAGATACAAAAATTCTGGGAGCCATAATAGGCTTGTACAGTGTAATTACACAAAAGGTTCAAAAGTTCCGGGAGATATATTCACTACCGCACAGTAAACAAATTCACATTATAACGGTGTGCATTATGACAAGGGTGTGGTGTATGTGACTGAATGCACTGTAGTATCGGCTGTTCAAATTTTTGAAGGCTTGACAAGATCAACTTACATAAAACTGTATGTTTGTGATCTTGTATGACACATCTGAAACTAGCAGGAAACTGTAGGTTTAATCAACTGTACATTACATGTTCAGTTAGCTAGTAATATATGTCTGATTTTAGGAATATTTTTTGTAATATTTAGTTTCAGCAATGTTTTTGTGGGGTTTTTTAAATAATTTTTTTGTTTATTAACTTTTTACATTTATATCCACCAACATAAATGTATTGGAAATATCAGAAATTATAATAGCAGTATAATACATTATATCAAGCTGATATAATCTTGACATAAACATTATAATTTGTCCACAATAAAAAGAAATAGATCAAGATACTAAGAAATTTCTACTGAGTAATACAATAACATAGTATAACTATTACAAACGGAAGGGAAAAACGGATGATCACAGCAGGCTTATACAGCATTAACTATGGGAGTCTCTACAGGTGAAACATCTTTTTCTTTTAATTCAATAAACTCCAATAATTTCTTGGGTGTAAAAAACACAAAATTCAGTTTTGCAAAGGAGACATAGCATTTACAAGGAAATTTTAAGATGAAAGTTCCACCTAGTTTAAGAACTCTTGATTTATACATCAAGAATTCTTTTCTCCTTTTTTGTGTGTTTCGCGCCATATCAGGAAAAACCTGTATCTTTTGTCCCAAGAAAGAATCATTAATATGGCGAAAGTATGAGCGAAGAATATTGTTTCTATCAGGTTCAAGAGCGAAGGTGACTAGTAATGTTGTTCTTTCGGTTATTAATTCAAGAGAACTCTCCAAGAATTCTGTCAAATTTAAATCAGAATTAGGAGCAGGCTGAGGTTGTTCTTTAGGCACCTTAATTATCCCAGTTATGTACTGGGCCCTCGTTATGGGGGGATATCCCTCAACGGGTATTCCCAGTACATCACAAAAATATTTCTTTAGCATGTCCAAAGAGGAAATAAAAGGTGACTTATGGAAATTCAAGAACCTTAAGTTGTTCCTGCGTCCATTATTTTCCAGATATTCCAATTTTCTTTCTTGGATTTCTCTTTCTTTAATCAAAGTCGTGGTTAAATTTTTTAGTTCTTCAATTTCTCCTGACATTTTAATAATTTTCATGTTCTGTTCTTGAGTTTGTTCAGATAAATCCTTATTAGACTTTTTTATCTCAAGTATTTCACCTTTAACTGAGGCATTCATTAATAATAAAGTACTATTCACACCCTGTATGGCGTCCCATAGTGTGTCTAACGACACCACTGAAGGTCTTACAATTCCTCCGGTACTCACTGCCACGATCTCCCGGGTTGGTGGAACAATATCCAGCATAGATGTTTCCTTTCCCGGGGTCGAAGTGCCCATAGGTCCTCCTTCCACCGCCAACACCGGGTTTTCATCCTCGGGAAGCCGTGATCCCATGGTCAGCAAATCGTCTCCGGGTCGCGGAGGAGCAGTGTGGGAAGGAGGGCTCAACGACGCTCCTTCTATGCTGCACTCATGGCCCAAAATGGCCGAGTCCACCATAGTGGGCACCCGCTCTTCAAGGGCTCAAACACCAAAGTTCTCCATAGTCATCTGACGAGAGGTGGGTAACGGAGCCGGAACCGCGGAGGAAGGAACCGCCGTCTTCCCCTTTCTCTTACCCATCGCAAAGTCGGGTAAGTGATCCTCTCACAGAAGCAATGTTGATTCTCGGGAGCTACTGAGCCTCACAACCGTTCACGTCGCCATCTTGATCCTCGTTTTTGTGTTTTTATGATAATCAATGTGAATGTACAGTAGCTTCTGTTTGTCATTTGGTATTCCTTCCATTGTATTATGTGTTACATAGTAACATATAGTAACATAGTAGATGACGGCAGAAAAAGACCTGCACGGTCCATCCAGTCTGCCCAACAAGATAAATTCATATCTGCTACTTTTTATTTGTACCTGTCCTCTTCAGGGCACAGACCGTATAAGTCTGGCCAGCACTATCCCCGCCTCCCAACCACCAGCCCCGCCTCCCACCACCAGCTCTGGCACAGACTGTATAAGTCTGCCCAGCACTATCCCCGCCTCCCAACTACCAGTCCCACCTCCCACCACCAGCTCTGGCACAGACCGTATAAGTCTGCCCAGCACTATCTCCGCCTCACAACCACCAGCCCCGCCTCCCACCACTGGCTCTGGCACAGACCGTGTAAGTCTGCCCAGCACTATCCCCACCTCCCAACTACCAGTCCCGCCTCCCACCACCAGCTCTGGCACAGACCGTATAAGTCTGCCCAGCACAATCCCCGCCTCCCAACCAGCCCCGCCTCCCACCACCGGCTCTGGCACAGACTGTATAAGTCTGCCCGGCACTATCCCCGCCTCCCACCACTGGCTCTGCCACCTAAACTTGGCTAAGCTCCCAAGGATACATTCCTTCTGAACAGGATTCCTTTATGTTTATCCCACGCATGTTTGAATTCTGTTACCGTTTTCATCTCTACCACCTCCCGCGGGAGGGCATTCCAAGCATCCACCACTCTCTCCGTGAAAAAGTACTTCCTGACATTTTTCCTGAGTCTGCCCCCCTTCAATCTCATTTCATGTCCTCTTGTTCTACTGCCTTCGCATCTCCGGAAAAGATTCGTTTGCGGATTAATACCTTTCAAATATTTCAACGTCTGTATCATATCACCCCAGTTTCTCCTTTCCTCCAGAGTATACATGTTCAGGTCCGCAAGTCTCCCCGCATACATCTTGTAACGCAAATCCCATACCAATCTCGTAGCTTTCCTTTGCACCGCTTCAATTCTTTTTACATCCTTCGCAAGATACGGCTTCCAAAACTGAACACAATACTCCAGGTGCGGCTTCACCAATGACTTGTGTAGGGGCATCAACACCTCCTTTTTTCTGCTGGTCACACCTCTCTCTATACAGCCTAGCAACCTTCTCGCTATGGCCACCGCCTTGTCACACTGTTTCGTTGTCTTCAGATCCTCAGATACTATCACCCCAAGATCCCTCTCCCCTTCCGTACCTATCAGACTCTCACCGCTTAACACATACGTCTCCCGTGGATTTCTACTCCCTAACTGCATCACTTTGCATTTTTTCACATTGAATTTTAATTGCCAAACCGTAGACCATTCTTCAAGCTTCCGCAGATCCTTTTTCATGTTTTCCACTCCCTCCCGGGTGTCCAATGTTGCTCCCTTAGGTCTAGGCAGAATGTTATAACAAATAAATAAAATGGCTGTGAAAGAAGATCGCCCAAATCCAATAATTGAAACAGGGCCGTAAGGGCTCAGCGCGAGGACGCCCATCTGTGGTCGTACCCACAGGAGGCGTGTTATGGGCGGTATTACAAGATGAGCGCCCCCAGCGTATAATGGCTAGCGAAATGGTTTCGCATGGGTCAGAACATGGGCATCCTTAGCTAGACCTGAAATAAAAGCGACCAGGGTAAGGGGGAAGTTGTCTTTAGACCCATTAGCGATTTTGTGGAGTTGGAAAGTGGTGAGAGCGTTGTTGGGAGAGAAAGCTGAGAGTTTATTGAGTACCTGTTACCTTTGTCTGTGTGCTGTAGTCGGAACGTTTTCACCCTCACCTGCCTCATTTGTGTTTTACCTTTTCAGCTTTCCCTAACCCTTCTAGCCCCCAAACCCAGACACCACTACTCCTTCCTCTATCTCCCCAATCCCCTCTCCCTATCCCTCTTCATTCACTGTCCCCAAGTTCATAATTCATTCTCTTACCTGTTTGTAGTCTCTGTTTGTCTCTTTTTCCTGTGTACTGCTGCAGCGTGTTTGTGAAGACTGTTGTTTGCTGCTTGGAAAGTGAGTGGCTAGAAGGTGTGGCAGGAGAGTTTGTAGTGGGTCAGAGAGTGCTTGCACAGTGGTATATATGCAGCAAAAAGATGGTACCTACTTATATGTGTGCCGCATATAGGTATTCCCAGAGGTCTAGTTTGGTTCTTCAAACTTGCCTTTGATTCCCATAATGTATAATCCTCTATTTAAGATTCATCAACCAAAAGGGTGTTTTCTTCTTCCTGCCTCTTAAAATCGTTGCCTGGAGTTCTTTAAGACTGGGAGTCGTCATCCATCAGAATTTCTGCTGTCAAACAATCTGTTTTGAATTTAGCTTAGTAGTTTAGGGTGAGAGGTATTTTCCTGTCCTTGAGGGCTTGCTAACTAACCCTTCTGTTTGCTAAACCACGCTAGCAGCTGCCATTGAAAGTGAAATGTGTCGGCATTAGCGTACAGCAGCCACTAATGTGGCTTAGTAAACAGGGGGGTAAGTTTTCTTCCATAGCCTTTCTTATGTTACCAAGTTTTATGCATATGTAATTCTTATTCTGATCAGACAAGATAACTGGAATTTATTATCGTATACATCTATCAACTTTCCCTCATGCACATCATTTCTAATTATACTTTATACAACTATGCCTCTGTGATAGTTTGTCATGCAAATGATCACTCTATTTATAAATTCATCTTAGTGCGTACTGTTTTTACAGCTCTGTATATTGTAATATATTTATATATGTGTATGTATGTATATAATCACTAATAAAAGAATAAGCACCGGTCTTGAAATCCAGAGGTGGCCGGTTCAAATCCCACTGCTGCTCCTTGTGACCTTGGGCAAGTCACTTAACCCTCCATTGCCTCGTACAAACTTAAATTGTGAGCCCTCCTGGGACAGAGAAATATTCAGTGTACCTGAATGTAACTCACCTTGAGCTACTACTGAAAAAGGTGTGAGCAAAATCTAATCTAAATAAATAAATGTGGAACCTTGCATTAGATAGCTATAGTTCAGGTTCCTCTTTGTCACATGCATCACTTTGCACTTGCTCACATTTGCTTCTGAGCATCAGGGCCTTAGACAGGATTTTAGACAGTGCAAGGAAGGAGCCAGCTGTTTTGGCACATGTGTATAACAATGACATAAGTAAGTGCATGAGGGAAGTTCTGGAAGCCAAATGTAGGCTTTTCAGGTATAATGTTGAAATCCAGAACCTCCATTCTCAGACATGCTGCCCATTCCAAGCCTACCTGATGAAAAGTGGCAGCCCATACACATCACTAAGGCCCCGATGTTCAAAACTCCGGTGCTTTACTGAACAGCACATCTGAACAACTCCCTAATGCTCAACGCTGAGATGCACATACAGGCACACTCATAGCACTAAGCATTAGGCAGTTGTTTGGAAGTTAGTGGGAGGATGGTGGCTGGCACATGCTCTTCAGCACAGCTCTTCAGCGCATGCCCAGAACCCCAGAGGGGATGAGGGAAAGAGGAGGAAGAGGTGCCAGTTGTTGGTTAGTTAAATACCTTTAAGTAGGTGGGAGCTCCTCAGTAAGTAAGTCATATTGCTTCTACGTTAGCGGTATACAGCCATTCTACCATTTATTTTCTGGTTCCAGAACCACTTTTTCCCATGTACTTGTGTCTGTATTGGAGTAGGGTGCAGAAATTTTGCTTGCTTCTTGTACAAGGAAGCAAGTTACCAATTTCTTCACGTTCCCCTCATCTAAGGGCAAGAAACTTGCGCTCTTTGAAAAATCTCTTGCCATTCAAGCAGCCAGACTTCGGAAAGACATTGCCAGAATGTATTCTCCTCTATAATCATATCTCATGTTCCGAAAGAAGATAAAACCTTTTTTATTTAACAAATATGTATTACAGTTAGATTTCTGCCTACCTGGCAAATCCGTCTACATATTTTAAATTTCTTGAAAATTTAGCTAGTTGATTATTTGAGATAACTGAGATGAGGCTAGTCAGGTGAGTAGATCAGTCCAAGAAAAACAAACAGAACTAAAAATAACAATAGAATCCAAAGATAGCCCAAATATGAAAAAGAAATCAAATATGTGGCTGCCACAGTGAATTGGGATGTGAATCATCTGGGAGAAACCGACTCCATAAAATGCAAGAAATTATTTCCTCTGAAGGTACAAAGTGAGTTGCAATGAACACTAAATCACCACAACAGAGTTTAGAAAATAATGTAGAAACGTCTACATACAAAGAGGTTGGGCAACTAAGCAAAATATACACAGGTTAAGGTCGAAGTGCACTAGAAGAGCCTCAGGATAGGACAGATCAAGAGACTTGACATTTACCATTGGAAAGGCTTTCTTGCAAAAGAAGAGGAAAACCTCCACTGTTTGGTAATCCAAAGAGGAGGAAAGGAGAAGAGATCTTGAAATACCAACAGGGACAGACTGAAAAAAAAACAAAGGACCAAATTCTCTACCTGACAATTATACCACTTGTTCCAAGAATGGAGAGGTCTTTGTCTGATAACATGAATAGCCACTTGATCCATGGAAGAGACAACAGCAACAACAAAAAAAAAGCCAAGAGAAGGTTTATACAAGAGCAGAAAAATCTAGCTGCTGATTTAAGTGACATAGCCACCCCCTTGGAGATGCCCCAAGGAGTTCCCAAGCCATAAGAAATAAAACTTAAAGACTTAAAATAGAGAGGGGGTGGGAGATACCATAGAGACACTGAAATACTCCAAAGATATTAATTAAGCACAAAAAGCAAGAAAACCTGGCAATAAATGAACTGAAGAAAACAAGATATGCACAGAGCAGCCTTACACGCATTAGGTTCTGCATACTGCATCAGATACAAGAGATGGCCCTTGGGGTCCTTATTCACCATAGTTTTCTATGTTTAACCCTATCACACAACAGCACTTGACAGAATTAACCAATATCTGAAGAGTTAGCATTAACTAATGTGCAGACTGAAGCAATTACATAAAAGCACGTGTAGTAAACCTGTCTTTGTTTTAACATCAGCATTGGTGATAAATGCAGGCAGATGTCTAAAATCAGGTAGCTGGTTCCAAAGCTATATCTTTCTGGATATCAATCAATTTGTGCACCCTGTTGCCTAAAGGTTCTCACTGCTACCTGCAGAAAACTGAAAATATCTTTCATCTTTTCACTCTCATCTTTGGAGCACAAGCAATAAACAATTTCACAGGAAACATATTAAATGAGTACTTCCTAGCCCAGCTGGAGTCTTTAAGACTCAGTTTTAGGATATGCTATACGGCAATACCTGATATATGTTTATAACTAGTTTGCAACTGTAAAAATCTACACTGAAGAAAGAAGCACAGCTGCAGCTACATGGGAACTAGTTCACTAGGATGAAGGCAATTTCATTGCTTCCAAAATCACCTCAGTGCTGCATCACAGAAGACCAGTGATATGTGTGTGTTTATCTTTCCTATTGGATTACTGTAGTTCTTTGTTGGTGTTTTATGTTATTTTAATATTGTACACCACTGGGGTCTTTTTCTTGTAAAAAGTTAAGTGGTATAGCAAACTTAGAGCCTTGTTTACTAAGCCGTGATGTAGGCGCGCTAATGTTTTTAGCACACACTAACACTAGAGACACCCATACAAATATATGGGTGTCTCTAGCATTAGCGCACGCTAAAACCGCTAGTGCGCCTTAGTAAATAGGGACCTTAATAAACTATAACTATAAAGTGTAAACCACTGTTAGGCTCATTTTTGAAAGAAAAGGGCGTCCAAAAAGCAATACAAAAGGTACATGGGCGTCCCCGTGAAAGAAGATCGCCCAAATCCAATAATTGAAACAGGGCCGTAAGGGCGTCCTCAGCGCGAGGACGCCCATCTGTGGTCATCCCCACAGGAGACGTGTTATGGGTGGTGTTACAAGATGGGCGCCCCCAGCGTATAATGGCTAGCGAAATGGTTTCGCATGGGTCGGAACATGGGCGTCCATAGCTAGACATGAAATAAAAGCGACCAGGGTAAGGGGGAAGTTGTCTTTTGACCCATTAGCGATTTTGTGCAGTTGGAGAGTGGCGAGAGCGTTGTTGGGAGAGAAAGCTGAGAGTTTATTGAGTACCTGTTACCTTTGTCTGTGTGCTGTAGTCGGAAGGTTTTCACCCTCACCTGCCTCATTTATGTTTTACCTTTTCAGCTTTCCCTACCCCTTCTAGCCCCCAAACCCAGACACCACTACTCCTTCCTCTATCTCCCCAATCCCCTCTCCCTATCCCTCTTCATTCACTGTCCCCAAGTTCATAATTCATTCTCTTACCTGTTTGTAGTCTCTGTCTCTTTTTCCTGTGTACTGCTGCAGCATGTTTGTGAAGACTGTTGTTTGCTGCTTGGAAAGTGAGTGGCTAGAGGGTGTGGCAGGAGAGTTTGTAGTGGGTCAGAGAGTGCTTGCAGTGTGGCTCTGCTGTGTGTGACCGCATTGTTTGTCGGTGGTGGGAGAGTAAGTGTCAGCTTCTGTTTGTTGCTGCTGTGTTTCACCAAGTTGGTAGGGAGAGATGAGCACTGGTGGCACTGCATTGCACCTGTAGTGTGGGGAAATGGAGGCACTAAATGCACAGGTGGCTTATATGTTGGAGGAAGAGGGGAGGCACCGCAGGAGGTACTCGCGCCCCAGAGTTTTCAGGCCCAGTAGCAGTTTCCTAGACCTCACTGACCTGCAGTGTCTCACTAGGTAACACTGATTGGGCTGCCATTCAGCACCTTTGTGACCAGCTCAAACTCCTCCTACAGCCCAGGACCCATAGGAACAACCCCATCCCTGTGCACCTAAAGATCACTGCTTCTCTATCTTTTCTGGCCACTGGGAGTTTCCAGTCTGTCCTATCTGTGAACACGGGTCTCACCCAGGCTTCCATTTCTAACTGCCTCACCCAGTTCCTTGATGCCTTCCTTACCCATACCTCTGAGTACATCACCTTCCCCACCACCCCCCAGGCCCTGCAGAACAACATGGCTGACTTCTACGCCGTAGCTCGCTTCCCCTCAGTCATAGGCGCCATTGACTGCACACATGACGCACTCAGACCCCCCTCCCCCCCAGGGCCACGAGAGGCCACTTATAAAAACAGGAAAGCATTCCACTCACTCAATATGCAAGTTGTGTGTGACACCCAGGGGGAGATTCTAGACGTGTGTGCCCGATACCCAGGTTCAACCCATGATGCCTATATATTGCAGCACTCAGGAATCTTCCGCAGGTTTGAGCGAGGGGAGATCACCAGCGGATGGCTCCTAGGTAAGTGCAGCATGGATCTGCCCAAACTATATCTCCTCCACCGGGAAACCCTCAGCACTGTCTCCCTCCAGCTCACTCCACAACCCACTATTCCCCCCCCCCCCCCACATCCACAAGGTACCTGCTCATGGGTGTAGACTGGGGGAGGGGGGGTGAGGGGGGCAATGCCCCCCCAAACGACGACGACGTGACGGCGCCAGTAGTGAAAAAAAAAAAAACAAGCAAGCACGCGCTGGTCTCCGTCTGCTTCGCTTCCCTGCCCTCTCTGTCTGCATCCCGCCTTCCTCTGATGTCATTTCCTTTCGGGCGGGACGCAGACAGAAAGGGCAGGGAAGCGAAGCGGACGGAGACCAGCGTGTCTGTCTACCCCCTCTCTTCCTCCCTCCCTCCGGCGCAGGCAGCAGTCTTTTTCAGCGTTCCTGGCAGCGGTAGCGATGTACACGCTGCCTTTAGCTCTGCCCCGAAGCCTTCTCTTCAAGTTCCTGTTCCCGCATAGGTGGGAACAGGAACTTGAAGAGAAGGCTTCCGGGGCAGACCGAAGGCAGCGTGTACGTCACTACCGTTGCCAGGAACACAGAAAAGCTGAAAAAGACTGTTGCCTGCGCCGGAGGGAAGGAGGAAGATAGGGGGTAAACAGAGTCACGATCCTGGACCTCGCGGGGGGGGGGGGGCAGCAGAGGGAAGATGGATGGAACTGGGAGGGGTGGGGAGCAGAGGGAAGATGGATGGGACTGAGAGGGGTGGGGAGCTTGGAGCAAGAGATGGATGGGACTGGGAGGGGTGGGGAGCAGAGGGAAGGAGCAAGAGATGGATGGGATTGGGAGGGGTGGGAAGCAGAGGGAAGGAGAAGGAGATGGGACTGGGAGGGGTGGGGAGCAGAGGGAAGATGGATGGGACTGGGAGGGGTGGGGAGCTTGGAGCAAGAAATGGATGGGATTGGGAGGTGTGGGAAGCAGAGGGAAGGAGCAGGAGATGGATGGGACTGGGAGGGGTGGGGAGCAGAGGGAAGGAGCAGGAGATGGATGGGACTAGGAGGGGTGGGGAGTAGAGGGAAGGAGCAGGAGATGGATGGGACTGGGAGGGGTGGGGAACAGAGGGAAGGAGCAGAAGATGGATGGGACTGGGAGGGGTGGGGAGCAGAGG
This sequence comes from Microcaecilia unicolor, assembly GCF_901765095.1. Lineage (NCBI taxonomy): Eukaryota > Metazoa > Chordata > Amphibia > Gymnophiona > Siphonopidae > Microcaecilia > Microcaecilia unicolor. Next base: position 319,246,706 of record NC_044031.1, on the reverse strand, counting down.
GAAGGAGCAGGAGATGGATGGGACTGGGAGGGGTGGGGAGCAGAGGGAAGGAGCAGGAGATGGATGGGACTGGGAGAGGAGGTGAGCAGATTAACTGTACATTTGTCTTTTAGATTGTAAGCTCTTCGAGCAGGGAATGTCCTTCCATATTAAATTGTACAGCGCTGTGTAACCCTAGTAGCTCTTTATAAATGTTAAGTAGTAGTAGTAGGGAAGGAGTAGGAGATGGATAGGACTGGGAGGGGTAGGGAGCTTGGAGCAAGAGATGGATGGGACTGGGAGGGGTGGGGAGCAGAGGGAAACCTACTGGAAAGAAGACTAGAAAAACTAAATGATCAGACAACAAAGGTAGAAAAAAGTATTTTATTCAGAATTTATTAATTGGAATATGTCAGCTTTTTGAAATGTGCATCTGTGATATTTTGCCTGTAAATTTCAATTTTTCTGGTATTGCTGCATGCTGAGTCTGACTTCTTGAGTTAACTTTCCAGTTCAGTATTTTGCCTTCATACTTTTTTATTTCTAGTTCCTTGTGTCATGTCTGTTGTGTCATGTGTTTTTCATGTGTGATTAAGGTGCAGTATTCTGCTAGCGTGTAGTATTTGCAGCCCTTTTTGTTTTGCTTTTTTTTCACGAGGTAGTGTATTGGTGTTTTAGAGCCTGGTGTAATTACAGTTCTGCCTTTTCACGCATAAGGTTGTAGCTCGTCCTGTCCTTGGAATTAGTGCTGTTATGGTTTAGTAAGGATATGAGTGTGTTTTTGCACAAGTTTGTATATAGCGTTTTGCAGTGGAGAGATTGTGTGTTGGCCTTACTGAGGTGGCACCAAAACATCAGAAAGGGTGTAGAGCCTAAATCATGACACACTACCTCTTGAAGGATCTACATATAGAGCCTATGCATTTCTAAGGTCAACACTGGTATGGTATGGGAAAGGGGGTGGGGAAATACTACTGGAGATGAAGAGGGAGTGCTGGGTAAGGAGGAAAGAAGGAAGGAAGGGAGAAAGAGCTGGCTTGATATCTCATACATATTCATTATGGTTATTCCCCAAAAAAGCCAGCTCTTTTTCCCTTCCTTCCTCCATATTAGCATATTCATTTGCATATGTATATATGCAAATGAATATGCTAATATGTTCCGCCCCATCCTTTGCCCCCCAAATGAAACAGTCAAACTACACCTATGTACCTGCTCCAAACAATACACACTCATCTTTCTCATCCTGCTTCTCCCCAAAGGTGACA